>NW_026935591.1:0-67305 GCF_032062105.1 Saccostrea cuccullata
AAAACTGGACCAAACGATGATACGAATGCTGGACAGCCAAACAATGATACTTATGAGGGACCTCTAGATAATCCTCCATATCAGTCATATCAAGCTGTAGACAACGACCAACATATTTACATTCCTCTTCAAAACTAAACAAAGAAAAAAACAAAGTCAAATAGTCCATTATAACGAATAAACCCACTAGTAATATTCTTTACTGTATTTTGAAATCTTGTTACAACATCTTTCTAGGCTACGGAGTGTTTTATCTCTTTTGTGATTCGATACAAAATGCACTGTCCATCACCTTTGGCGATTTCATAGATTAGAAAGTAATAAAACATTTGGTGACACGAACTTATGGTCGTCCGGGTTTTGTTCTAATCATAAGATAATAAATAAATGGTTCTATAGAACTGTATGTTGTACCGGGGTATATGATTTTAAAAGTCTTATGTTAAATATTTGATTAGATGTGTTGAATTGCATTTACTGTATTTTAGATTAAAAGTTAGAAAAAATATTGTTTCAAAGTAAGTTGTACGCAATTTTTGTTTCAATGCCGTCACAAACAATTTGGATATTGTTATTTTCAGTAAGAGAAAAAGGGACAGAATTTATTCATTATTTACTAAAAAGAAAATTAGAAATCGCAGGCCTGCTTCAGAACAATATTTACTTTTTCCATTGATATTGTTATTCTACAGTTTCTTTTCAATAATTAGCGCAAAACTTCGTTTAATGATTTTCACAAAAGACGTAGACATAATATCAGCCATTCTTTTTAATAAATCATGGTATTTTTGAGTGTGCATAATTTTCTGACGTTATATCTAACATGATCCCATTGTTTATGAAAATATTATGTGCCTTGCTGTCTGCATATATCCTTCTGTTTACGAACATTAATATATATTTCTACGTCATTAATTGATTTTCGGGATAAACATTGGTCATTTCTGAATACATGTATATGGTCCTTATCTATAGTGTCAATGTTTTCACTCAAATGAACCAAAAGTTTTAATGTAGTAAAGCAAAGGATTTTAATTAAGAATTTTGAATTGTATTATAGTAATGTCATTTTTTTGTTTTTAAAAATGGATCTTTAAATCAAAACTTATGGGACTTCGATTAACAAAACAGGATCTATTTTTTCTGTAGCATTTATTCAAAATACAGATAAAGGGAGATATTTTTATTTTATTTTTTTCTCAATGAAACAAAGGCATGAGTTGTAAGAAAATAAATTATCAAAATATTTACGAAGAGAGCATCTAATATTTTAATTGTCAAACCTTAGCAATCACCAAGAAAAATAATTGGTTATTGAACATTATTATGTACCTTAATAATTTAATTATTGTTATTGATTAAATACAATGTTTTGCAATTTATCTCTTCAACAATATCAAAGCTGTCAAAACCTGTTTTGTCTGTTTATTTGATAGGATGGTCATATTTATTATGGCCCAGTAAAATGTTTATTAATGTAATGTGACAAATAATTCATACTTTATTTTTGTCCTCTGTTTTCTTGAAAGCGAGGGGACATTAAATCTTATTCATGTGTCCGTCTGTCCATCCGTCAGTCTGTCCGTCCGTTATTAAAACTTTAACATTGCCCATACCTTTTGATTCAGTGGAACTATGACTTCATATTTCATATGTGTATTCCTTATGACAAGACCTTTCTTTGGGTACCACTAATTTGACCTTTTGACCTTGACCTTGGAGTTTGACCTACTTTTCAATAAATTTAACTTTGGCCACAACTTTTGAACAGTAGAACCAGGACTTTCATATTTCACATATGTATTTCTTGTGGCAAGACCTTTCATTTGATACTAACAATCTTGACCCTCTGACCTTGACCTTGGATATTTTTTTTAGTTATGAGAAAACTTTAACCTTGACCATAACTTTTGAATGGTAAGGGCTAGGGCTTTTATAATTCACATATGTAATCCTTTTGAGAAGACTTTTCATTGGATAACAAGAACGTTAACCCTTTGATCTTGGAGTTCAGTGATAATTTCTAAATAGAAGACTTATGATATGGCATTCATACCAGACACAAAATTTCATTAAAAAAAAATGACATCTCACCCCAAAAAAACACCGAAAGCGGGGGACCACAATTCTTTGAATTTGCTTGTTTAGACCATATTTAATTGCTTCATGACAGCGTTCAAACCCACACACCATGAAGAGTAAAAGAGTTTTGGGGACAAACCTAAAGGTAATATTATGTCACACAATATAGATTATTGTCTACCTATATACATGTAAAAGAAGGAGAGGCTACATTTGTACAGGCTGGTTGGTGTTAAAAATCTTAACCAGGTAGCAAGCCAGAGACAGGGTGTAAAAGCTGTGCAACTTGTGTGCTTAGTCATCATGCGTGTCAGGCATGGGGTTTAAGGCATTTGCATCTAAGCGAGGCCGCATGTTTGTCCGTTTGTTTATGGTATCCTAGTTTTCCTCCTTGACCCCTACAAAATTTGCGGCAATTACCATCAAACATTGTATGTGTTGTATTATTATGATGTTATTTCTCAATTAGTAAAGAAATGATTCGTGTTTCAATTCTCAGAGCTGGCTGGAAGACAGTTTCAGTATAACGGTATTGAAAAGGCAGAGAAAGCAAAAGCAAAAATATCATGAGCTGCAATATTCAATTAATAATATTCGCCAGATCCGTCACCCTTTGACTCGGTTCATTTTCCAAACTTAAAAAAACACCTTTCAAAAAGAAGGAACAATTCCAGGAAATTATAGGATTTGCCATATACGAAGAGTCATACTCGAAAATGAGTTCTAGAAACAATCAGAAAGATAGAAATGAATTGCGGACATGTATTACAATTCAACGAGAATATCTACGAGGGATGTTAGAAAAGTTCTCTTGTGAGTGCGCTATTTTCACTAAACCAATCAAACTTTTCAGATAAAATCTTAACCTATTTTTTAATAAATATACAAACCTTTGGTGCTCTCAGGTGCTCATTGAAAAATATACAGCTGTTTTATTTGGATAAATCTTGCTTCACGGAGCATGCTTCATTTTTACGTCACCTAGACTCTTTATAAAATTAAAAATTGCACAATTGTAGCGCAAAGAGATCTGTGGAGATCACTGGGAGAAATTTTGGATCAAATTGGAGGGTATATGACTGTTTTATAGCCATTAATAAATGATCAACGCATATTAACACAGCAAAAAATCGCGGAACGACGTTGAGCGTCATGGAGCACTGCACTACGTAAAAATTATGTATGCAGACAAGAAAATGTCTAAAAAGGGATTAAAATGTGCAAGATGCTGGAATTTTCTACACATACAAAGGACAAAAGTTTTCAAATGGTTGTAGCTTTATAAGAATGTAAGAATAACTAGATGAGATCTCGTTGCGAGCAACGAGTGGGTTTTCCGTCCAATTCTTGATGAGATGAGATAAGATTTTGATTGCGATTTTCATTCTAAAATAATGATTAACCACAATCTGTAAAAACACATTGAACATTAAAGACTTTTAAAAATCGGCCTTTTGCCCCTAACTGCCACAAATTTTAGGAATTGGCTCTCTTTATTCATATCATCTTAAAGCTCTTAAGATTTTGAAGATTTTTTGTTCAACAACTATTCAGAAATTCTTTTTCGTTTTTGAGATATTAGCAAAAGAAATATTTAAGGGGCAACCCTTCAACTCCTTAATGGGGACGTTAAGCAAAAAATGAAAGGTTGCATATTGTTCAGAACGTTATTTTGAACATCTTTTGTTCAATAATGCTTATCAAAATATCTCTCCCTTTCGAGATATAAAGCATCACAGATTTAGCATCCTGGCCCCTTGTGGCCCCTAATTATGTACCATGCGACATGAAAACCATAATATATAGTTGTAGATGGTTGAGATGAACATCTTTGCTTCAGTAATGTATTACAAAATATTAACTGAAAAAAAGTTATCGATTGAAGACTTTTGGCCCCTCTTGGCCCCTAATTCGAGTGCCAAGCCCCTTTTTCGAGACCTCATCTTAAAGATCTTAAGATTTTAAACATTTTTTGTTCAACAACTGTTCAGAAATTCTTTTTCGTTTTTGAGATATTAGAAAAAGAAATATTTAGGGGCCAACCCTTCAACTCCTTAATGGGGACGTTAAGCAAAAAATGAAAGATTGCATATTGTTCAGAACATTATTTAGAACATCTTTTGTTCAATATTGCTTATCAAAATATTTCTCCCTTTCGAGATATAAAGCATCAAAGATTTAGCATTCTGGCCCCTTGTGGCCCCTAATTATGTACCCTGCTACATAAAAATCATAATATATAGTTGTAGATGGTTGATATGAACATCTTTGCTTCAGTAATGTTTTACAAAATATTAACTGATAAAGAGCTATCGATTAAAGACTTTTGGCCCCTCTTGGCTCCTAATTCGAGTGCCCAGCCCCTTTTTCGGGATCTCATCTTAAAGCACTTCAGATTTTAAACATTTTGTGCTCAACAGTTGTTCAGAAATTCTTTTTCGTTTTTGAGATATATGAAAAAGAAATTTTTAGGGGCCAACCCTTCAACTCCTTAATGGGGACGTTAAGCAAAAAAGGAAAGGTTGCATATTGTTCGGAAAATTATTTTGAACATCTTTTGTTCAATATTGCTTATCAAAATATTTCTTCCTTTCGAGATATAAAGCATCAAAGATTTAGCACTCTGGCCCCTTGTGGCCCCTAATTATGTACCATGCGACATGAAAATAATAATATATAGTTGTAGTTGGTTGAGATGAACATCTTTGCTTCAGTAATGTATTACAAAATATTAACTGATAAAGAGTTATCGATTGAAGACTTTTGGCCCCTCTTGGCCCCTTATTTGAGTGCCCAGCCCCTTTTTCGGGATCTCATCTTAAAGCACTTCAGATTTTGAACATTTTGTGTTCAACAATTGTTCAGAAATTCTTTTTCGTTTTTGAGATATTACAAAAAGAAATATTTAGGGGCCAACCCTTCAACTCCTTAACGGGGACGTTTAGCAAAAAATGAAAGGTTCCATATTGTTTAGAACATTATTTTGAACAACTTTTGTTAAATATTGCTTATCAAAATATTTCTCCCTTTCTAGATATAAAGCATCAAAGATTTAGCATTCTGGCCCCTTGTGACCCCTAATTATGTACCATGCGACATGAAAATAATAATATATAGTTGTAGATGGTTGAGATGAACATCTTTGCTTCAGTAATGTATTACAAAATATTAACTGATAAAAGTTATCAATTGAAGATTTTTGACCCCTCTTGGCCCCTAATTCGAAGGCCCAGCCCCTTTTTCAGGATCTCATCTTAAAGTTCTTAAGATTTTGAACATTTTGTGTTCAACAATTGTTCAGAAATTCTTTTCCGTTTTTGAGATATTACAAAAAGAAATATTTAGGGGCCAACCCTTCAACTCCTTAACGGGGACGTTTAGCAAAAAATGAAAGGTTGCATATTGTTCAGAACATTATTTTGAACAACTTTTGTTCAGTCTTGCTTATCAAAATATTTCTCCCTTTCGAGATATAAAGCATCAAAGATTTAGCATTCTGGCCCCTTGTGGCCCCTAATCATGTACCATGCGACATAAAAACCATAATATATAGTTGTAGACGGTTGAGGTAAAGATCTTTGCTTCAGTAATGTACTACAAAATTTTAACTGATAAAGAGTTATCGATTGAAGAATTTTGGCCCCTCTTGGCCCTTAATTCGAGTGCCCAGCCCCTTTTTCGGGATCTCATCTTAAAGATCTTAAGATTTTGAAGATTTTATGTTCAACAACTGTTCAGAAATTCTTATTCGTTTTTGAGCTATAAGCAAAAGATATAATTAGGGGCCAAACCTTCAACTCCTTAATGGGGACGTTTAGAAAAAAATGAAAGGTTGCATACTGTTCAGAAAATTATTTTGAACAACTTTTGTTCAATATTGCTTATCAAAATATTTCTCCCTTTCGAGATATAAAGCATCAAAGATTTAGCATTCTGGCCCCTTGTGGCCCCTAATCATGTACCATGCGACATGAAAATCATAATATATAGTTGTAGATGGTTGAGATGAACATCTTTGCTTCAGTGATGTATTACAAAATATTAACTGATAAAGAGTTATCAATTGAAGACTTTTGGCCCCTCATGGCCCTTAATTCGAGTGCCCAGCCCCTTTTTCGGGATCTCATCTTAAAGCACTTCAGATTTTGAACATTTTGTGTTCAACAACTGTTCAGAAATTCTTTTTCGTTTTTGAGATATTAGAAAAAGAAATTTTTAGGGGCCAACCCTTCAACTCCTTAACGGGGACGTTTAGCAAAAAATGAAAGGTTCCATATTGTTTAGAACATTATTTTGAACAACTTTTGTTCAATATTGCTTATCAAAATATTTCTCACTTTCGAGATATAAAGCATCAAAGATTTAGCATTCTGGCCCCTTGTGACCCCTAATTTTGTACCATACGACATAAAAACCATAATATATAGTTGTAGATGGTTGAGATTAAGATCTTTGCTACAGTAATGTATAACAAAATATTGACTTTAAAAGAGTTATTGAATAAAAACTGTTGGCCCCTTTCAGCCTTAATTTGATGAGTCAGCACATTTTTCTTGATATCGTTTTAAAGATCTTGATATTTTGCACCAATGTTGTTCAGAATGTTTTAACAAAATATTTATAGTTTAAAAGAAATGATACAAAATGTCTCAAAAAATCACTCATAAAACGTGTCCTAAATTTTGACCCCTACCGAGCTTCCATACTAGGCACTTCCGGAAAATATCCTGACCATGTTGCAACATGGCAACATGTCCTCTATCATCACTAAAAATTTCAGCTTTCTAGCTTGAGCCGTTTTTGAGTTCCATCACAGACAAGGAGGTCCTCCAAATTTTGATCAAAGGGCGATAACTCCCGACCGGAAGTGACTTTCCAAAAAATAATTTGCCGGAATTAACTTCAGATGACAACGCATCGACTGTGAAAATTTGAAGCAAATCGAACGAGCCATCTCCGAGAAATTACGATCTCGTTGCGAGCAACGAGTGGGTCTTCCGTCCAATTCTTGATGAGATAAGAAAAGATTTTGATTGCGATTTTTTATTTTAAAATAATGATTTACCACAATCTGTAAAAAGATATTGAACATTAAAGACTTTAAAAAACTGGCCTTTTGTCCCTTACGCCCCCTAATTTTAGGAATCAGTCCTTTTTATTCAAATCATCTTAAAGATCTTAAGATTTTGTACATTTTGTGTTCAACAACTATTCAGATATTCTTTTTCGTTTTTGAGATATTAGCAAAAGAAATATTTAAGGGGCCAAACCTTCAACTCCTTAATGGGGACGTTAAGCAAAAAATAAAAGGTTGCATATTGTTCAGAACATTATTTCGAACATCTTTTGTTCAATATTGCTTATCAAAATATTTCTCCCTTTCGAGATATAAAGCATCAAAGATTTTGCATTCTTGTCCCTTGTGGCCCCTAATTATGTACCATGCGACATGAAAATCATAATATATAGTTGTAGATGGTTGAGATAAACATCTTTGCTTCAGTAATGTATTACAAAATATTAACTGATAAAGAGTTATCGATTGAAGACTTTTGGCCCCTCTTGGCCCCTAATTTGAGTGCCCAGCCCCTTTTTCGGGATCTCATCTTAAAGATCTTAAGATTTTGAACATATAGTGTTCAACAACTGTTCAGAAATTCTTTTTCGTTTTTGAGCTATTAGCAAAAGAAATATTTAGGGGCCAACCCCTCAACTCCTTAATGGGGACGTTTAGCAAAAAATGAAAGGTTGCATACTGTTTAGAACATTATTTTGAACAACTTTTGTTCAATATTGCTTATCAAAATATTTCTCCCTTTTGAGATATAAAGCATCAAAGATTTAGCATTCTGGCCCCTTGTGGCCCCTAATTATGTACCATGCGACATGAAAATCATAATATATAGTTGTAGATGGTTGAGATAAACATCTTTGCTTCAGTAATGTATTACAAAATATTAACTGATAAAGAGTTATCGATTAAAGACTTTTGGCCCCTCTTGGCCCCTAATTTGAGTGCCCAGCCCCTTTTTCGGGATCTCATCTTAAAGCTCTTAGGATTTTGAACATATAGTGTTCAACAACTGTTCAGAAATTCTTTTTCGTTTTTGAGCTATTAGCAAAAGAAATATTTAGGGGTCAGCCCTTCAACTCCTTAATGGGGACGTTAAGCAAATATTTAAATGTTGCATGTTGTTTAGAACATTATTTTGAACATCTTTTGTTCAATATGACTTATCAAAATATGTCCCACTTTTGAGATATAAAGTGTCAAAGATTTAGCATTTTGGACACTTGTTGCCCCTAATTATGTCACATACGACAATAAAATTATAATGTACAGTTGTAGATTGTTGAGATGAATATTTTTGCTTCAATATTGTATAACAAAATATTGATCATTTAAGAGTTATTGAAAAAAGACTTTTAGCCCCTTTTGGTCCGTAATGTGATGAGTCAGCACTTTTTCATAGATATCATTTTAAGGATCTTGTCATTCTGCACAAATTTTGTTCAATATGTTATTACAAAATAATTATACTTTAAAAGATTTGATGCAAAATGTCTTAAAAAATCAGTCATGATTCGAGTCCTAAATTTTGACCCCTACCGAGCCTCCATACTAGGCACTTCCGGAAAATATCATGACCCAGGTGCAACATGGCAACATGTCCTCTATCATTCCTGAAAATTTCAGCTTTCTAGCTTTAGCCGTTTTTGAGTAACGCGACAGACACGGAGGTCCTCTAAATTTCGATCAAAGGGCGATAACTCTCGACTGAAAAGGAATTTCCAAAAAAGGACTCGCCGGAATTAACTTCAGATGTCAATGCATCAACCATGAAAATTTGGATAAAATCGGTCGAGCCATCTCCGAGAAATCCTCTGCACAAATTTTGTAAGAAGAAAAAGAAACCAAAGAATAATAGAAGGGTCTTCCGCTGAAGACGGAAGACCCTAATAATAAAGGTAAAAAAGAAACATAAGAATAAAAGAAGGGTCTTCCGCTGAAGACGGAAGACCCTAATAAAGGTAAAAAAGAAACCGAAGAATAATAGAAGGGTCTTCCGCTGAAGACGGAAGACCCTAAATATTTTGAATGATAACCTCATCGATACTTCAATACCCCTTTATTGCATGGACATTAATATTGTGCATTTATGATTTTGCATAGTTTCCATACCTGCAGCTGATCGTTTAACTGCACATACTTTTTTCTCAAAGATCTCAATAATATCCGAATCGGTACAAAATACATTATAGTAGTAATATAATATAACATGTCTTGATAAAGATAATTAAATTTAGAGTAGTAAAAAGATAAGAAAAATATGAAAAAAATGAAAGATTTAATGAACTGCGACAAATCACTTTTCATTTCATATCTCATGCTTATAAACGTTGGTATCTAGGGCTGGATTTTTTTTTTCCTTTTATAGGGTACAAATATCAACTTTTTAAAGAATTTTTCTAAGACTTCTAAAAACATTGAATCTTATAAAGATGAATAAAATGAAAATTGTTGCATGAAAAATTTGATTTTTAAGCTTCATTTTGATGTTTTTCAAATGAAATATTCATTTTTGGAGTTATCCTTCCTGGCTGATGATCGGATATCCTTAATTACGTCTGTACAGATGAAATTTTGAGACTCTCTGATTAGATTCGTTAAGCAAACAGAGGATTGTGCTAAATCTAGCAGTTCTTGTGTGATTATCTATAACTAATAAACACAATGTATACTGATGATTCCCACTATGATGTTCATTGAAATAACTGCAATTTTCATGTTCAAACATGCAATTAAAAAAAAAAATAAACAAAACTTTCAAGATGTGACTGTTGGTTATTTCAATTTAAGGAGAAATTATGTCAAATTTAAGGTAACGGAAAAGCCTTGAAAGGACGAAAAAATAAGTTATAAATCTTTTACACGATCTTCAGTTTTTATCTTTTACACGATCTTCAGTTTTTGTCATGTATTCAAATAAAGAAGGAAATAAACACAGACGAAGGAAATGGGCAAATAAAGATATCAAGTGAAAGAAGATGAAAATGTGGAAAATATGCTTAAACAAAAGAAAATACATGTAGTAATCAAAATGATTTTTCTAAGAAAAGAAGAGGGAAGAAGATTGAATAACTGGAAATTTTTAAATAGTCGAAGTTATATGCTATTCATCAACAGAATGATGAAGCAGTAAATTCGTATGCTAATCAGCATGATCCAGTGATCCCGTGTAAAAGTTTCATTTTATTCTTTTAAAAGTAACAGTAAACATACACATAAATCCCTTGATGCAATTCTCCTTTTACGCATCTCAAAATGATACGCAGCTAGATATTTAAACGAAAAATGATGCATTATACATGAAGGATATGGAGATAACGAACAGTATTCGATATCAAAGATGTAAGATGGCCTATATCAGTGCACGTAGGTTGTGTAACATCAAAGATACTTAGTAGTGTTATTCCTGGGGACAGATCGACATATGTCATATTTCTTCTAAAGAACAGAACACGAAGTAAGTAAAGATAAAAAATAGAAAGGCAAACGTATGAGACGAATAATGTTTGATTGTTTGTTGTTTAACGTCCCTTCCGAGAATGTCTCACTCTTATAGATACTCATTTACTTGCCGCTGGAGAGCTGTATATTTCTACCTATGCTCGGCACACAGAGCCATTGAGTAGTGGGTGTTCTTTTTCTTCCCAGTATCTGCGACTTGGTTCATATAGTCTCAACCGAAGGATTGGATCTCTACAATCCGCAGGGCATTCGGTACCGCTACGTAAGGACTAGCTCCTTGCTCAGCGACATCAAAGCAACTAATTACTGCGCCAGTCGGACGATGATGTGAAATATGTACATCTTTTGTCGAACAAATAACGGAAAACTTGTTAATTACAAACATAATAACAAAAAATATATTAAACTCTCTATGTTTGTCAAAGTATTTATTTTGATATATATTTTCTAAGCATATGTATATGTAAAGTGTCGAAAATGTTTTTAAAATTGGGTTTGATCATGAGCTTGTTTTGTTTATTTTGAGGGGACAGCACTATTTTCAAACAGAACCTGGCGTTTTTTTTTTTTTATTTATTTCTAAAGATGAAACTAACTTACAAAAACATCCTCAGTAACAACCACCGCACATACACATCCAAATATTTTAATGTGATATACTGTATAGTTACGCGGTGATTCTGTTTTTTCCACGAAAACTTGTTTGTATATTGCATCCTTGTTACCAGCAGGATGTAGAGTAAATTGATAAAAAAAAAAAATAATGATATTAGTTTCCTGTGTGAAGTGTGAAACATTCAGCAGCTATATCCATGTTTAAGATACATTCACAGGAAACGTGAATAAAAAATACCACAATATTATAAGATATCACATTTTAAGTACAAGGATGCTTCGAAAAGTTAGAATAACAGAAAACACTGTAATAAGTGTAAATATTTCAAGAAAATAAAAGACCAACTGGAAACAACTTTCATTGTAGACCCAAAAAAGAATCAATCATCAACATCTTGTTTCTGTGTGTTTGAAAGCTAATCTAGCAGCAAATCACGCAGTATGTCTTTCATTATAGTCTTTCTTTTGATTAGTGCTGTTGGATTTAACCTTAAAGGTGAGTGGTCAATATCTTGCTATAACCTTAAAGGTGAGTGATCAATATCTTGCAATAAAATGAAACATATGGTGATAACGAACAGTAAAGTTCGAAATGCATAAAACAATTCAAAATAGGAGCAGAGCAAACACATAGCTCCAAAATATCAGAGGTGGGATCAGGTGCCATGCATGAATGAAAATCCCCTGTCGAACGGTCACTCACATAATATAATATCTGATATCAGCAAACATCCCAAAAATACTACACAGTTTGTTAAAGGTGCAGAAAAGGATAAGTTCTTCTAATTTTGATTGATCATTGTTTTCAGTCAAACTTACCTAAAGCTTTTTCAGAAACAGGTTTCTATAAGAAAGGATGCGTGAATTGTTTACACTGGATGAATCTGTCGACAAAAATCGTGACGTAATACAAAATTTTACACTTAACTGATATTACTAATAATATAATAATATTACTAATAATTGTGATAATTAAGCAAATTAATACAATAGATATGACTATGTAATGATTCTTTTTCTTTATATAAAGATATGATAACTTCATTTCACTTCTGATTTTCGATTTATTTCGTAATGATTTATTTCTTAATGATAGATTTCCTTAACAAAAAAATAAAAAAGTTTAATATAATTGAATATGGTAAAGGTTTTCCTTTTTAGTAAATAAAGCATTTTGCTATGAATTTCAAATAGATATATTTTATTTCTTTAAATTCTTTATTTAAATTTCTGCTTCCCATAAATAAAAATGGGGTTTTTCAATGTTTTCATTTGGCTGATTTTGGTTCATTTGGTTGTCAAAAGAAATACATCAATGTTCCCGATGAATACCTCTTTTGATTTCCTTCCTCATATTTTTAACAGTTATCTTTTACTTTCAGATGTTAAAGGATTGCATTCAACGTTTTTATCATCGTCGGAAACGCATGGATGATCTCGTCTTTACGAACTAGCTGAAATATCACCGTAAAATATGATAATTTGTTGTTTTTAGTCAACCAATGAGAAAGTTGGAACTCTCCAATTTTGAAAAACACGTTTATTACTTTGCTATTTATGGTAAATTTATTGACACTTGTTAAAATGTGCGAAGTTTGATATAAAACAATGAATGTTAATTCGTAAAGGTCACTGACATTAATAACCGTCAAATTTATATAGGAGTACATGTACCCCTTCTAACTGCAAAATGCACCGGTGAGCGGATATATCAGCTGTGTTAGCGGAATGAGTTTTTCATGTTTTTGGCAATGCCGAATATGCATACGTAGCGTGAGCTGCAATTCGTCGTTTGGCATCGCCACTCTGTGAAGCAGCCAATCAAATGACCCCCGCATATTTAATTAAATACATGTACGACGATTTTTCGGCGAGTTTGCCCACGTGCGATACATGTACATGTAAGTAAAGACGAGATCACCCATGGGTTTCTGACGATGCATTTTTATCAAATCGATGATGTTTGAAAGAACAGTTGATACAAACAAAAAAAGCTGAAAATAACAAATAAGGCCATGTTTTAATGTGTTGAATGAATGAATAGGTTTTACGTGTAGTTTTTTATTCACATTTTCACTAAAATGAGAGTTTAAGTAAAAATATTTGTATAGATTTATAAGGATGGTTTCTGAAAGGTAGAATTTTGAACGCCATAGAATGTTTACAATTTCTTCATATTCTAAAAATTTATTATTTGTATCATTTTCAATGAAATAAGGCCTATACATATATACCGATTCAGGCATCCACTATTTTTTGTATCATATGTCCTTAAATCATTTTTAAAAGTAATTAGATAAAAATTCAGATATTTGTTGTTTAGAATTTGTTGCATTTCTTTTACATGTCAGTTTTTCATTAAAGTTTCAAACAAGAGCCTTTAACTTGTTTTGAACGTACGATAATCTATTAATAGCAAAATAAATCATTTTGCAGCTGATAGTCATGCTCAGATTTCTACCAATGATTCAACCTCCAAAATTGCTAAAAATGTGACCGATATTCAAACCGACTATACAAGAACAGATGCCAACGTTGAATTATCCTCCGATGATACCACTCGGAACAATTTTACTGAGGATATCAATATCCAAATGGACAATATTACAAAAGACGTTATCAATGCAACAATGCACAATGATTTCCCGTCAAGGCCTATTGCAAATGATACCAGTATCCAAGAACACTACACGAAAACAGATGTCTATATTGAGACACTCTTTACTGACAATACCTTAGAAATTTCAACATATAAAACCAATATAGAAATCAACAACATAAGTTCAAACCAAATGATCAAAGGTGCTTATATAGTGCTTCATTTAAGATGTTATAACATTATAAAGATAACTTGAATCATCTTATAAAACTTGTGTGCATTTGTGTGTGCAAGAATTATATTTAAATAAATGATACAATTTCATTTATTTATTGAAATGCAAAGTGTATTTTTCCTCTCTAGTTATCCAACGATGCTTAATGAAACATCTTTCAATAATATTCTACTAAATGATTGCAAGACATTAATTTATTTAACATCTTAAATATCAAAAAGATTTAACGTACTTCTCTTTATATAAAAGTTCATGTTGATTTTTTTTCTATTTCTTTTTTTTTCTTAGACAGTACATACGGAATCTCTGGAGCGGCTATTGTAATATTTATAGGCATAATTTGTCTGATTACTTGGCTTTTAAGGTATGTTCTCTCTCGCTCTCACTCTCTCTCTCTCTCTCTCTCTCTCTCTCTCTCTCTCTCTCTCTCTCTCTCTCTCTCTCTCTCTCGCTTTTTTTGTCACCGAAGTCAATACAATTTATACTTTAAACATTGTATTCAGTATAATGTATTATTTAGAATTTTCAAATTCTCATAGCATTTTTTGTTTAGACGTAAAAAATATCGTCAGGAAAATCATCATGGCTGGAAGAAGAGTAAAGTTCATGAAGTTGGACTTCCAAACAATCCTCTTTATCATTGCTTTGACTCAATAGAATTTTCTAATGAAAAGAAATCAAAAGATCAAAAAGATGGTTCCCTGCCTTCTACAAATAATGATGATGATGCCATACAAAGACAGAAGAAAACCCAATCTATGATATACCATACAGAATTGAAGAGCAGAGACGAAGCCAAAGTTGCCAGTTCATATTTATAAATGAGATTTTATGACAGATATGCAGGTTGCAATCCAAATTTAGTTATCTGTGGAGTCAACTAAGGACAAAATCTCTCTTGGAAATGCTTGGATACAAAAGTAATATGTTCCGGAAAATGAAAGTGTCACCTCCTACAGCATTATTTAAGATATAAATAAAACGTGTGTGGCCAATTATATTTTTGCTTATTTATAATGATAAATGTAAAAACTTCTATTTCAAAAATTTGTCTAATTGAGCGATGATTCATCTATTATAGAAGCAAAATGAAAATGAAGAATCAAAGTGAAATTTCAAAAAATTACCAACGCATCAATTCATTCATATATGATTTAATTCTGGTTGTAACCTGTATTTGATTGGATAAAACATTTACTTTAACAAAACATTATTTACGGAGTTTTCGGGCAGAAATCGTTTTGTCGACCCTCAAACCAAACTGTCTGCCTTCGGCCTAGCGGCCTCAGGCAGACAGTTTGGTTCTGGGGTCCAACAAAACGCATGTTGCCCTCGAACTCAGTCAATAAATGTACAATATTATATTTTATACAGATATTCTGTTACTTAGTTATTATTTTTCTACGAAGTTATACACATTGAAACGGCGCTTAGCTCACATTTTCTATATAGGACCTTAAAATTGCTAAGCACTTCTAATGTTTTATATGCCCGTGCTTGCTCCATTCTAAATTTGCATTATTAAAATGAACTTTATTGCTTGATTAATGTTTTTTCCTCCATATTTTTTTTTCCAAAGTCAAGACAAAGTTATGAATTCTTGTTTTTTTTTTAATACACTTTGTCACTCAATACATGAGAAAAAATTTAATAATCCTCATTTCGTCTTCCTCTTTAAGTCTCCAAGATATAAGGTGTGACAAACAATGAGACCAAGGCTAGATAAAGTAACAATGTATCCATAAGAGTTATCCATTTTTATTTTTCTAAATAAAGGTATCTTAATTATATATATCAAAATGATACAATAAAAAAACTGTGATGATTTCTTAATATTCCTGCAAATGTTTGGAATAATTAATAAACCACACGATATCCATTAGAAAACTGCCATTATTTCAATTTCTTTTTAAAAAGGTAGACTGAAATAAGGATTTTAAGTAATCACGGACTATGTGCCATCGACTCTTTTTTGATAGTACTAAAACGAAGTTCACCTATATTTGTGAAGAAAAGGAGTTCCATATTTGTTTTAGTATATTCCCATTTGATTTTACATAAAATGAATCATATGGATATACCGAACAGTATTTAAGAACAATGGTCCATAAAACAATACAAAATAGGTGAAGAGCAAATACTGCAAATATATAAATAAAACGCATTAACAATTAGTACGAAAAACGTCATTCAGCATTTGACTCAATGTTAAATTGTATTTGCTTACATACGTCATTGTATCGAAAACGCCTTTTAACAGAGGGAGACTGTGGTTGTGAGGCATAGATATTTCCACAATCATAGTAATTTTTCATCCTGGATTACAGTTAAGATTTCCTTTTTGTTCTGCACATTTATAAAATATCTATAATGCAAATAGACTTTTTAAAAGAAAAATCAAATCAGGTAAATTTTATTACTTATATCAATTGTCCATCCATCGATATCAAGCATGTAACTATACATTATTTTGTGATAATCGGTTCATACCCTTTACGAATAAAACGAGTACGTCGACTAAAACACGGAACACAGTATGACATCTTATACACATAAGTAAAATTAATTTTTTTTAACATCAGCTTCCTTAAGATTACTTTAGTATAAAAAACTTTTTTTATCTAGAACAACAGCAATTCCTCCATTTATAAATAAACTCAAGAAAATAAGTAAGAAGAAGTGAAACCATGAACAGAATCACTTCATCGGAAATTCAAGGCAAAAGGATATTCTTTTATAAATTAGAATAGCTACATTGTATGAGAATAAACTGCATTCAAGGGGTCTGTGTATGATGCCTTTTCACAGAGTTGTATTGTTTATCGGATATTTATGGTGTCCAAATAGGGCCATTGCTAAAGTGTATTACCGCGTAAGAAACAAAAAGCAAGTGCGTTAATGAAAAGGCGCTAGCGCATTAATGACAACCTGATAGCGCGTTGTTAGAACCAACACGCAAGCGCATTAATGATAACGTGCTAGCGCGTTGTTAGAAACAACACGCAAGCGCATTAATTACATCGCGCTAGGGCTTTAATGACAACGCGCCAACGCGCTAGCGCGTTGTTCACAACCCGACTTCGCGCTAACACATTATTACACTATCATTAACGCGCTAGCGCGTTGTCATTAACGCGCTCGCGTGTTGCCTCAAATGCGCTTATACACTTTTGCAAGGGCCCTATCGGGACACCATAGATACATGTATTTGTGTTCTATCGCTGTTCGTATTCTTATGTATTTTTTTATCTTTTAGTGGAAAGGATATATCTGAAGGAAAAAGATAACGTTTACGAAAATTTACTCATCTGCTTCTTTTTATGTTGAAACACAATGGTCCACGCCATGTTTATGGTCATATTTGTTTTATCTCGATGTTTCTTTGGAAGCACGCTTTCTGGTAAGTGGTTATGTACAATTCTAAATTACATAGGACACAGCTGGTAACTAATCTTCTTACAACATTCAGAATTATATTTAAAAACAAAAATTTGCTTGCAAATATGATTTTTTTTTTTTGCCTTGCTGACTTAATGCTAATTATCCCTATCCTGGTGGTACCTTTTCTGTTTTAAAATAGGGTAAATGCTAAATCAAGTTGCGTTAAGCTACAAGGAAGTACGTTTTCAGGGGGTAAAAACTTTGGCTTATTTTAGCGGTTTTGAAGTGTCCTTCAAAAATCAGTATCCTGATTATGCATATAAGTACTAATGCAAGAAAAAACTAATGAGTCTGTTGTAAAACAATATACTTTTCAACTGGTATTTATATTAACTCAAATATTGTTAAAATTGGTTTTCAATATATGTGTATTATACATACTGATAAGACTTCCAAAAGATTAATTTCCTCTCTTTTGTAACATCTTAGGACTCATTGTCTGCCAAAAATATCGCCGAAATTATTAGCAAAAAACAAGCAAAACCCCAAATTTTACACCTGCTAAAGAAAACTGATGTGGACTATTGGAATTTTAAGAATGTCAGTTATACATTTTATTTCACAAAAGAGACTTCGTAAAATAAAAAAAAATTGAAGACTTTAAAAGTGAAACCGAAAGAGTTTATTTCGGTGTAGTGATTTTTTTTTCTTCGGAATATTTTATGGAAATTAGGAATGAGCGATATTGAATAATGCAGGTGGCAAAACAACATTTAACTCGACTTCACGTCAAATCATGGCTGACGCAAAATAATTCCTGAATCGTCCCTTTCGATTTTTTTTTTTTTTTTTTTGCATTTTTGATACGAGACTGGAGCTGAATTTTTTTATGAGATGAAAAACAACATGCAAACTTCCTGTATTGACCAAGATTTATAAAAAATTTTGGGGCGTGTTGATTTTTCTATACTAGTATACTGTATTTGAGTGGGGAGTGATTAGGCCCTGGACTTCATTTTCAAGCACCTGCTCGACTTCGAACGAAAAAAAAACTTGCGTGCCTTGGTGGATGGCTTTACATTTTTGGAACTTGAATCTTTATAAAGAATTGTTTTATACGATCAGAAAGAGAAATGTCTCAGGAGTCTGTTTTCAATTTATGAAATGTACTCAAACTTCTTCATTTTTTGGTGAGAATATATTGCATAATTTAATACTGTTGTGCAATCTATAGGATTTTCAAGTTTGGTCAATTTTACTCTTTCAAAAAACGAAGCCATGTTCCCCGTAACATATATCAATGATACAAAAGCTTATAGGTCACATTGAAATAACTATAGGGTTTAACTTTAGCTTAATACTGGATAAATTTTAATCTTAAGAATACATCTTTCTAAAAACAGAAATGGGAATCAAATTATATCAAAATTTAACACTAGCTTCCTCTTTTATAACGTATAATATTTGCATTCATAACGCGATCACCTTTAATATATACCATTCAAGTATAACTAGGAAAGTATGTATGTGAGTAAGTCAATACAGTTTCTATTTAATGACGCAAATTTCCTTTTTCGAGTATATACTTCCGTCTCTGGACAATAGGATAGTGTTGGTTTTAAGTGTTTTATTACATCAATATGAAAACCGGAGGTACTGACAACACTCGGAATAGAAAAACAATTTCTATCATGAGATAGGAAAGATACATATCCAGTACTTTGACCTTTAAAAAATTTAGCTCACGACGACTTTTTCAGAAAGGTTTTAAGTATTTTTGTATTACGGTTTGATTTTAATGTCTACTCCTGGTATTTACTTCTTATTTATGTTACTAAATTCTGATTATGGAGTATTACCTACTGGTAAGTTTTTGATAAGTTTTTGCTTTTAGTAAGGTAAATGTTTTTTTTTATGATGTTTTTATATTAACTTTTGTTAAAAAACGGAAATTGTGAGTCATTTTACGTTTAATTATGTGAGATAAACCGAAGGTTTATATAACATATACATATATAATTACCAGGTATATATACTAGACCAAATTGCTTAGGTACCACCTAAGACCATTGATATTTTACTTTTAAAACCATGTTTATGTTGTATTTGATATATAAATATCTTACTTTGATAAAAAAAAAAAATAAGGCATATCAATGTCACATCTTCTAAATAAATAAAATGTTTACTGAAGTGTGACCAACTCATAGAGAGAAAATTAAAATCGTGCATATTACAAATAAATTAATTTTCTTTGTATTTGTGTTCTTCACATTTGTAAAAATTAAAAACTCAGAAAAAAAATTACACCGTATACGGCAGAAGAACATGCTAAAGCTGATACAATGTAGTATAGTATCTGCAGCGGGTTCCTTAAGAGAAACCTGTAAAAAATAAAACAATAAGAAGTTTAGGAATTCCACTTATGAAAATTTGTTGCGGAAAGATAAGCACACATAAAAATGCTTACTATAGATATATGGGCACTTCATTAAGTTAGCGGTATACAATGAATTGAAAACTGTTCCACAAAACTATAGGTCAACCGTAAGTTGAGTGGATTTGGAATGGACATTACGGTACCGAGTGATTACTAGGAGGTATGAGAGTAAATGACTGTTTGTCATTTGATTAATAACTTGGAACTACCGGTACTTCTGTTACAACCACACAGACCACAAAAGAGATCAAAAATTTCATATCTGGTCAAAAAAATGGTGCACAGTGCACAGCTAAAAATTGGTTGTCGGATAAGAAGGTTATTCAAGGGTCTTTTAATGATACTAAGACACTTGTCCATCGCATAGTTTTTGAAATAATGCCATATTACAAATCTTCATCAGCGGTGTCTTTCTTATACAGGGGTATAATTAAACTTTATTTCCATATCCAAAACACTACAAAAGTCAATATTGTAAATTTCCTGGTCATTCCTGTGGCATGTAAATTTCTCTTTTGAAATACAACTGAAAAATCAAATGTCAAACTTGCATGTATATAAGTGGCGTATAAAAAACACTGAAGAAATATAATAAATGTTTTGTTTAATTGATGTTTACTAAGTAATTAGATATAATATCAAAATCTTTTTACAAACAAAATAAATAATGAATTATCTTCGGATCAAAAGCAAGTCGCTAGTGCGACGCCGTCCACTATCAGCGAGGCCGAGAACTTATTCCGTAATAAACAGCCTATCTGGAGCACGTGGAGAAATCGACACAGCCACACTCCATCACCATCGTCCCTCAGTCATATTACAATCGACTTCGTAAACAATGCATCTCAACTTCCTCTGCTATTTTCACATTCATAAGCAAGTCAACTTCCTCTGCTATTTTAACATCCACACGAATCTGTTTCCTGACCAACTCCCGTTTCATCAACTGTAGCATTGCATTCAACATGTCGGCGGAGAAGTGACCTATGCCCTATGGGCAATACAAGTGTCTGTGCTTCTGACAACCTATATCTAGGTCACATACAGTGGAGCCTCACTTTGTCAGGATATTTGAAGCGTCCGAATGCTATACAAGACAAAATAACATTTAAAAATACTGTTCCGCTGAAAAATCGTCCAGATACCTAAGGGTCCTTATATCTGGCGTCCGAGTATATTAAGGTCCACTGTATATACTTTAAATTGTCAAAATTGTTTTGATCATATTTTAAGATTCTTTTGTTGTTTATTTTATAAATGTTATTTGAGTACAGTAACTAAAGAATCATTCAATTTGTTTCGTGTTTTATTTTTTTAAGTAAAATTTGACGTCATTTGGCGGGGCAATGGAAAATAACATGGAATGTCTCCCGCATTTCAAATCTACTTTTATTTATTTCAAATTTGTTATTTCAAGCAAAATTATCTAATGTTTCCCACTATTTTTGATGCCTTGCATGGTAAAGTCTCCTAACTAGAGGGTGATTCCTTAAATAGTTTTGTCATTGATGAGATTGCAAGGATTTAAAAAAATGAAACTCGCATACAATATTTTAATAAACCACTGGTTTTAAAGGCTATATTTGCTTCTAATGTTGAATAATAAATTATCCTTTATGCTTTTTATACCCCCCGCCCCGCTTAAAAAGTGGGAGGGTATATAGTATACACTTATCCACTGGTTGTGAGTGGGATAGCTCTTTTATCAAACCCGCAACAGGGAATAGTTCCTGTCAAGGGTTTAATGAAAGAGCTATCCCATTCACAACCAGTGGATAAGTGTTTTATTATACTGATGTATATTATAATTTCTAAGGTTTGATTTTTTTTTGGAGTAAGATAATACTGCAAGAATAATCTGGAATCCTGATGGCGTCACAATGCTACTGAAGTCATTTTGACATCATCAGTCAATAGATTTATCGCTGGAAATCAAAATTGGAGGCAAAAATTGCTTGAAAATTTTCCGAGGGTAGATAGCAAAAACTATACCCCGGGGTACAGCTTTGCTATGCGTGACCTATAAAAGATTTTTTACCTTCTAAACTTTATATAGGAAACATTTTAACAGAAGTATAATAATAATCGTTATGTCCGTCCGCCCGTCTGTCTAGCTCTATGTCCGTCCGTCTGTTACGCTTTGGGGTACCCATCTCTTATCTGCTTAATATACTACTGAGTGAAATTTAATGAAACTTTCACAGATTCTTTATTGCATATTGTCATTGTGGACCTCCTATTTTACTTTTTTATTCGACACGTATTTTAGGTTTCCCATAGCAAGACATGGTCCTTGCCATTATATTCTAACCTATGACGTCGTGCATAGGGCGACTTTTGAAGAACATTAGACGAGTTATTCCTCTTTTCACATTATCGTTAAACAATATATAGCAAAACAGGGACATTACGGGAGGCAGGGGTACTGTAAACCAACTTTTATTCGCAACAACTTTATTTCGCGATTTATGGAGGGTAAACTAGTTCGCGGCGATTAATTTTCGCGATCAAGTCTTTTTTTTTTTTTGATATATTTTAATAGACACAGACTTCAAGGACCGGTTCGCAGCGAGAAAAATTCGCGATTACGAGGCTCTCGCGAAATTTCTCGCATGCGAATAAAAGTTGGTTTACAGTATTATTTAGTGAGCTCATTGCCACCAGTTCCTCTAGTTCAATTTCGTTTGTTGAAGCTACGCCCTGGTTGTTCGAGTGCGTAGGATTTTAAAAACATTAACAATTTTTATTGCATCATATGTCATACATATTTATTAGTATCATGCATAGTATATGACAAATGACTGCATCATGATAATGTGGCAGAGATATGCTAAATAATTAACTTTCATTTACAGCTACTGAAAACGTTGATGTAACAAAATGTGATGGGAATACGAAGGATGGTTCAGTGATTATAGTAAAATATAGTGAAATAAAGTCACATTGTAAATGCCAGATAGAACCACATTTTACTGGAGTTATAAAGTTTGCTTCTAATGTGATTCATTTATCGTGTTACACGAATATTAATGTTTTTGAAAAGAACAAATCTGATGAAGTATTAGGACTTGCATGTGGAAATGCAAGAACTTCTGGCACATTCCACGTGACCGATGAAAGTGTTATTTTTATGACGTCAGAATTTGTAAACTCTACAACTGGAACTTTTCTTCAAGAGGTTACAATATTTGAAGGTATATACAAAGAATTTTTAAGGAAAAATTTTAAAAAATTAAATCTTTGTTTATGTATTGGCGAAGGAAATAAATGAATAAAAAAAATCTTACTGCTGATTTTAAACTTTTTAAAATTTTTAGTGAAATTATAATTTATTACATTTGTTTTACCGTTATACGTTTTAGGAAACTTTATGAAAAATTACTTTCAGAGATAAGTTTCAATGGTTCAATCTCTGTCACTTGTGGGAGTAATTTCTCAAAGTTAATGACAACGACAAAATGGACCACAAGTACTGATAGTACAACTAACAGAATTTCTACAAACAGTGATGTCTCCTTAAAATCAGAAAAAAGGGAAACCCAAACAAACAAATTAAACAATAGCGTTATATGTAAGTAAAATGTTCTTTTTGTTAACATTATTATTCGAATTTTTTTTCATTTCATCTGTAAAGGTGATGAAATAAGGAGTTACCAAAAAGTTATTGAGAACACTCTATATACAATTAAGAAATACCGTACGTCAGTATTTTTCTAAAACCATTTCTTTCTCCAGATATCATTCTTGGTGCCGCTGGCTTTGTTGTGGTATTTTTAGCAGTCATCACTGCGTTTGCTGTTTGTCACATGAGGTTTTATCTCAGTTTTTTTTTTCACGTATTACTTAAAATCTTGATTTACTCTGTCAGATTCTTAAAGATATTAGCTTGTAGAAATAAGTATATTACATGATTGTATAAGAAATATTCTATACAACTAATAAATGTATTTTCTTCTAGACGAAAACAGTCAGTTCCGAGCACAACAGATCCAAAAGATGAAATCAACTCTGAGGAGAAAAACACAGAGATTTACAAGGAACTCCCAGACAATCCTCTTTATCACTCCTATCAGCCTGAAGGCATAGACAACCAAATTTATGCTCAACCAAATAAGAACAAGGAGAAGACCCAAATGAACGAAGCTTGCAAGTCTGTTTCGCAGACGAATTCTTCTGAGGAAAATGAATGTGATATTGTTTATGCCAAAGTGAATAAATAATAGAGAACATCTTAATTTGACAATTTGATTTTACTCAAAATACAATGATTAAATTTAAAAACTTTACAAAACATAACATTAATGTACATTTTTGTTTGCACGGAAAAGAAAAGAACAAGAGATTTTTAGGATAAGACGTTCAAATAAATGATATTAAATTTTTTTTTAATTAGAAAATGAAAATTTGATGTTTAGCTTTATGTTTCGTAAAGCTGAATACCTATTTTTAATGAATTTAAAATTCTTATATTATTAAAGAAGACATAAACTACAACGTTCCACGCCTGCATATTTCATGAAGTGTATCACAGCCTCATGATTAATAAAAATGCGCGGAGTGTTGTAACTCATGTATGTCATAAATTTGCAAAAGTTAATGTTAATTTCTTATTTTAAAATCAATTTTCAGATGATTTGCTAAAGTTCTTTTTTTAAAGTCTTGCATTTTTCTAATTAAATTCTGAAATAATTCTTAAATTTTCAAAAGATGTAATAAAATACATACAAATGAAATTCTTTTATACTAATACATTAGAAAGAAAAATGAATATAATTGAATAAAGTGAATATGAATATAATTGTAATAGTGCCCACAGGATACTCTACATTGATGTGTTCTGGGTGTATAAATACCTACGTATAAGTGATGTTAAACATCACATAAGACAAGTTTGCGGGAAAACACACTTGTTATAAATAAGGAGGATTGTGGGTGAAGTGTTTTATGAAAAGACTGGTGGACTTAACGTACGTGACAAAGCTCAGGTTTGATCAAGAAAGATGATGTGTTAAACACCGGATCCTAAAATTAGACATTTAGAAAAAGGCATTAATATTGATGATGAGGTGCATGTGTTGTACAAGGTGCTTGATGATATTCAGTTTTATTTACGTTAGCATGTGTTTAAAAAAAGTTTTATATTTATCGCTAATTTCATTCAGTGACCAAAAATGAAGTGATGTAACGAAACAATTACACGTTTAAATATGGCGCAGGATGTTCTTAGATGTGAATTATGCTTAAACGTTGAATTCAAATCGGAAGCAGACGCTTTTTGTAACACTTGTAATGTGAATCTGTGTGAGACCTGTGTCGGTCATCATATCATATCGATGCCTTCATTGAAGCATAATGTAATGACTCTTTCAAGTCGAAAATGTGATTTCAAAATCCCTGTTTGTTCTCATCATTCAAGGCAAAATTGTGAGCTCTACTGTCAAAATTGTGTATCCCCTGTTTGTGTTGAATGCATAGCATCTGGGTCACATAAATTTCATGATATTGAGGAAATCAACGAGGTATATAAATCTAAAAGACTAAATGCAGAGAAAGATAAATTTGAATTACAAAATTGCATATTACCAAAGTTTGACTCTATCATTGCTGAAATTGAATGCCTGAATCAAGGACTTAGAGAACAGCATACGAATCGAAAAGTAGCAATCACACAATGTGGAAAAACTGCACATGAAGTTCTGGATAAAGTGATTGAGAAATATTTAACAGAGGCAGACACGCTTGAATTAGAAGATATCAAATCGGTAGCAATACTAAGGCATGTTTTTCATCATTTGAAATTAAAAATAGAGTCAGAATTAAACGGTCTGCAAAATATTATGTTGGCAAGAGATTTCAGCAAATTGCAGTGCTACTCATCAAAAGTTGAAGAACTAAGAATAGTACCATCTCGTTTTCAGTTAAAAGTACCTGCCTTTCAAATGTGCATGCTTTCTGAAGATAAACTTCTTAAAGAAATCGGAAGTCTATCACCGTCTCTTAAAACTGTTATTCCAACGGAGGCCCTTAAATGTAATCATGAACTAAAATTATTTGATAAAAATGTTGGAAAAAAATTTTGCCAAATTCCAAAATTACTTGCTGTTATTGATACTGGTTTCCAACACACTCTCAGAGAACATTGTTCCAGAACATTTGACAAGTTTTATGTCAGTGGGGATGCAGAATTTATCAGACTTCTAACATTCAAAGGTGATATTTCGGAAACGCTGACGACAATGACCTGCAACATCGTTACGGATATAACGGTAACTAAAGATAATGCCTTGGTTTACGCTGATGGTAGAGATCGCACCGTAAATCTTGTTAAAGATAAAAAAGCTGAATGTATCATAAAACTAAAAGACTGGAAGCCATGGTCAGTAACAAGTACATCGAATAATGAACTTCTGGTATCCATGTGGACGGACAGTTTCAAAGATAGCAAAGTTGTTCGTTTTTCAGGTTCTCTAGCAATTCAGGAAATTCAATTTAGAGAAGATGGAAAACCTTTATATCATTATCCTGCTTTTGTGGAAGAAAACGTCAATTTAGACGTGATAGTGTCTGACATAAATGAAAATTGTATCGTCGTTACAGATAAACTGGGAAAGCTAAAGTTTGTTTACGAAGGGAAATTTAAATCCCAAAGGTTCCCAGAATTTCATCCCTTTGGTTTAGCTACTGACCGTATCGGTAACATTCTCATTGCAGACAGTGATAACCACGTTATACATATCATCGACAAAAATGGGATTTTCATAAAATACTTAGATGGCTTTAATTTGAAAGAGCCATATGACATAAGTATCAATGACAATGACAATCTTATTGTTGTGGAATACAAAACAGGAAAACCTAAAATTCTCAAGTACATCGAGTATGCGTAATGAACAAGTAGGAAGAGTACTTAATGTTTACTACGATAAAGTGGGAGAGGCTTTCCTTTTTGCTAGTCTATTTTTTAAAAGCTGTATGTTTGATAACATAATGATGAAGTATAAGTATATGAAGCAAAGACCATTGAGTTTAAAACATGCTTTAATAATGTTCGTTGTACTTTTTTTTATTTCTGACATAATATCATACATTTATCTATTCAGATATTTATGATTTGGTCCGATGTTATCATATGTTGAATAGTAAGTTACCACGAATAATTCATACAACTGTAAACACCTTTTGTTACCGATAAAAATAAAATAATATTTTAAATTTCGGATAAATTTTCTAGTTTTCAGAGGAACATAATAAAAATTATATTATATATATAAATATATAAATAATTATAAAAATTATAAATGTATATGTATCTTTACTAGAGCTCTCTAGAACTAACAACTTCGCTACTCTGTTTTTAAGGAATACGCATGCTCGTCCTCAAACCGCTCTTGAAATAGTGCTATACCTAAAATGTAACATGTTAGTTTCGTTTTATGATCTGGAAATATATATGATGATGATGTTTTTCGTAACTTGTCTAATATTTACCTAAATGTACAAACAGTTATACTTACCGAGGTCTCAAAATCCTAGATTTCAAAATTCAATTATCATTAAACTCAATTTTTTTAACTACGATCTCGGATCTTTCCAGAAAGCTTAGAGAAAATCCTTAGATATGCTTTTATGCTCACAGTCCCAGTCTGAAACTCCCAAAGAGATGTAGTAGATGGTTTTTAAATGACGTATTATGCCTCGGAGTTTTTCCGCCACCTTGTAAGGCAAAGAAGTGAAATTTTTAGCAACCAATTTTAAACATAGATGCATTTGTCGAAATATTTTCAATCTTGTAATTATGAATTAACAGAGCCTTTAACAGAGGTATATTCATAAAAAAGTGTAATCATTACCCCAGTACCCAGCATAACAAACTGGGGTTGGTTGAATAATGAAGGGATCTGGGAATGTTGACCTACAATATGTTGGCCATGGGGAAATAACTCACTTAAATGCCCTCAATAGAAAACCATCTATTGCAACACAACAGTACAATATTGAGACACTTCAAATTAGGTGGCTGAATGATTCTACTGCTAAGAGACATAACAACATCTTTGGCGTAAAAAGGTTGATTAATTGTATTTTTCATCTTACAATTTAAACAACTAAGTCTAGATTATTTGAAGCACTCTTTTCGTCATTTCCGACTTGTAAAGTTTACTTCTATCCATTGTCTTATCTAGATCTGTGATTCCCAGTCTCTAAACACAACGGTAATACTTAAACAGGACTGTCATTTAAACCAATGGTTTGCCGTCACGATAGCTGACTCGTTAGAGCACTCGTTCATTGAAAAAAGGCTATGATTTCGAACTCTGGCGGAGATAGACCCGAGTCGATAAATAGTTACCAACTTGTTCTTCAGCAAGCGCTCGAGACGAAGTGCTTGCAGGTTCTGATAGGAACGAAAACCACTGCCCCGTGTCACGGGCAAAGATTTACCGGTATACATGTAGGTGAAATGTCTATCTGAGTTAACATTTCTTGTACGGGACGTGAAATAATATACTAGTGCACTAAATCAATTACTGGTAACCAACGGTCCAGATATCTACTTGCGTTTTTGATGGATACAGCGTTAGTTCCTATATTATTTAAAAAGATAACATATTTATTCATGTTTATATTTTTTCTACGTGTAGTTCACATACAGTGTACTTGGAAGAAATCATATACTACTCATATCTTAAGATATTATATAAAATTGTCTGCCAGTTAGGTCAACATAATGAACAATAATTTTACTTCAGTTTAATAATATATTGTATTTTACGCTCATTTTCTTCTGTAGCAATTTTACGAGAAATATAATTTTGTTTCGCCATATTTCTCAGCTATTTGACAATTGATGTCTACTGAAGAATCTAGGTAGAGTAGTTTGAGCGCACTTCCTTCACCTATAAGTGTAAACTGTTCATTTCCCATTCCATCTAAGAAAGATTGCAAAGCTTCTCTATTTTCATCTGCAAAGTCGTTGAAGGCATACAAATAACACAATTCAATAACAGAGTCAAATATACCCTTGTCCCTTTCGTCAGAATTATGAATTTCTATCTCAGTTTCAATTGTTCTTATATCATTTTTATCAAATTTCTGTGGCATTTCCAAATACTCTGTTGCTTTATGAACATCTTTCACAAGTTTCTTGTAATTCTCATCTTCTGATCCAAATGGACACAGTTTACCTAAGATGTTATCTGGTACAAAGAAACTCGATAAGTTTTTCTTGTACAAACATTCCTTCAAAATAATACAAGCCTCATAAAAGCGAAAAGATAAATTATCTTTTGTCCAGCATGCATCTTCATAATACCAAGCCATTAAATAGAACACAATTGTCTTTAACCAGTAGGAAGGGATAGCCGGTTCCATTCTGAAGAGAATTTCGTTATACCGTTTTGGTATATATCTTTGATCAAAGTATTTAAGCGACTGCAAAATTGTTTTCCTTCCATCCTGCTCAGGAAAACTCGCCCATATTTCTTTTTCTAGAAGTGCTCTGGTCCATCTCGCCTCGCCATCAGACTGTAATAACAAGTAAATGTTTTCTTCTCTTCGGTTGTATTTTCGTTTGCCTTTGGTGCTGATACCTGGTCGAGATTTGTCTAAAATGTCTTGATTAAAATCAATATGTGTTTCGAATTCTGGAGGTTTTAAGGAAATACAGATATCCAAGTCCACGATTAAATGCCTGTAAATGTTCCCTTTCCAAAGCAGTTTGTTTGTCTGTGCTAAGGTTGACGTAAATGCTGGAACCGTGTCCAGCCACTTCCAACCAGGTAATGTATTTTTCTTCATGACGTCTGCTAGTTCTATCTGAATTTCATTCCAGACTCGTCGCATAAATTTTTTATCGTCTCCTCCTTCTGCTAAATCTTTTGAGAGATCTTTAAAGTCTTCAAAAACGTTTCTATTTTTCACACGGACGACTCGGTTTTCATGCTTTAAACCTAAGGTATTAATGCCTTCAGTATAAAACTCCAGAGATTGGTTTAAATTTGGAAGATCTATCATGAAATCAAACTCGTCAGGGTCACCAAATTTTGTTCCTTCAACCATGCTTCCCATTTCAATGATAGAATAATTTTTGAAAACATGATGGTGGACTGCCATTTCTTTACAAACATTTTCCAAAATTATTCTCACGTCTGTGCAAATCTTTTCATATTCAGGAGATTTTCCCCCATGAAAAGTTTCCTCAGTTTCTTTCAACACAAAATTAATCAGCTCAAAATTTACAATTTGATTTTCGATATTTAATTCAGGAATGTATGTTTCCTGACAATTATGTCTTTCACGGGGATCAAATGTTTCATCAAATTCACTCAAGAAAACATCTGGATTTAAACTTGGATAGCAGAAAAACTTATTCCATGGATGAAATGGCAACTTAGGTCTTGAGAGAGACGGGTTACCATCTAATTTGGGTATACTGATTGTCGGATTTAGATCTTTTGCAATTTGCCTGATGCCTTCTCTTTTTTGTTCTATGTATTCATTGGAATGTACCGCTAAAATAGGTTCAAAAATATCATTCCCGGCTATCGATCCTCGATTGAAAGGCAGACTCAAATGCTTTGAAAATACACTGCTGATATTATGTATGGATGTTTCGCTTCCATTGTTTTTATCAGTATTACCACCTCTACATAGAAATGTACCATCGGCATCAAGAGATCTTTTTATTTGCCCATCTTCATGATCTTTGAAAGGAGTCGGCTGTCTTTGATAAAGCTCTGTTTCCGTAGAAATTTCGTTCTAAAAAGAGACAGAACGCTTCTTAATCACGTAAATACATGTATATCCTTACTCTTACATTCAATGGGAAAATGAAAAAATACATACATGATATGACCTATTCAACTGATCATGAATTGCGTTTTTATCTATCCCGTATAAAAATGTTAAAAATTTACTGGCGTTTTGCATACTAATTGTTAGGCCACTTTATACACATTGAATTGTCGACTGATATTTTCTGTTATTTCGCATTTTGCAAGGAGCGGTTGTGACCGGTCGGCAGGGAATTTTCACTACTCCATCGCACCTGAGGCACCCGATTCCACCTTTGATGTCCGAACTTCGAAGCTGTGTTTGTTCTGGTCCAATTTTGTATTGTTTTGTGGACTTTTGTCCTTGAGTACTGTTCGTTATCTCCATCTATTTCATAAACATGTAAGACAGTAGTTTTAGAGCTAAGAAACAATAAATCACCAAAGCAATGTTTTACTAAAAGTCCTAGACTTGTTTTTGTGATTAAAAAGAGAACTCGTAGAAATCTGTATACTAACTTTATGACAGCCTCTCAAGTTCCCTTCTTATTATTCAGAATCCCATATATTTATTACATTTTTAACAGTGAAATACTGTAATTTATTCTGTTGTGAGGTGTGTTGTATTTGTATTATTTCATCATGTATATTATTAGTAACATTAAGTTTCTTGAACATTCTAGAGTGGTCAACATGTTCGGTCATTTTTTCTAGAACATTCTTGAACTTTATTCATGTCCAGAACTTTCCAGGAATATCATGTATTTACAATTTCTAGAATATTCTAGATTTATATTACTGTATAAATATCCTGTCAATTCGATGCATAGATATACTCTTGTCGTATGAGCATCATTGAGTTACACCTGGGATATATTTTCACTGGGACATTGTGTGCAGCAACGGACACTCTGATGTATGTATTTTGCTAAGTTTGTACTTAATGATTTGTATATTACTGTAAATAAATTATTGTTAAGTTTAAACTGTGTGATTGATCTTTGCTGGCATTTAGGGTTATTCTGACCCATAACAGAATTGGGGGCTCGTCCGGGATCAAGAATTTCTTGCACTTTTGCAGTTCATTGTCAGAATTTTGTTAATTAAATTGTTAAATTTGACTATAAGCCAGCAAAAATCAACATGGTATTTTCGGTCACAAACTTTCTTAGTTCGCCAAGTGTTCAGGTTTTTGATACGTTAAAAAAGGATGACTTGATTGCATTAGGTTTGCATTTTGGGTTAGATGTTAAATCCTCTCAGAGAAAGCAAGACATTAGAATTAAGGTTGCAAACAAACTAGTAGAAGAAAACATCTTTGAAAAATACGATCTTCCAGAATATACAACTAAAACAGAGTTAGGCTCTTACAAAATGGCAGAATATCAGTTTCAATTAGAGTTAGAGAAAATGCGATTAGAAAGAGAAAAATTAGAAAGAGAAGAGCGAGAAAGAGACAGAGAAAGAGAAAGAGAAAGAGAAGAACGAGAGCGTGAACGGAAATTTGAATTAGACAAATTAGAAAGACAAGAGCACTTTGAGTTAGAGAAATTAAGATTACAGCAAAAACCAGAACCCTCATTTGTCAAGAATGAATTTGATGCAGCAAAAAATATTAGGTTAGTTCCGAAATTTCAAGAAAAATCTGTAGACAAGTATTTTCCCCAATTCGAGAAAGTCGCAGAAAATCTTAAATGGCCACAACACGTTTGGTCAACAATGTTACAAAGTGTACTGGTTGGCAAAGCAGCTGAGGTTTACTCTGCACTAGGGGTAGCTGAAAGTTCAGACTATGAGAAGGTCAAAGCAGCAATATTAAAAGCATATGAATTAGTACCTGAAGCGTATAGACAAAAGTTCAGAAAGTATAGAAAGTTTGATAATCAAACATTTGTTGAATTTTCACGAGAGAAAGAAGATTTATTCGATCACTGGTTTAGATCTAAGAAACTTGATAAAACTTTTGCTAATTTGCGCCAAGTCATCCTGGTAGAAGAGTTTAAGGAATGTGTTACTCAAGATTTGAAAACACATCTAGAAGATAAGAATGTGAAAACTCTTGAAGAGGCAGCAGTCATATCTGATACTTATGCTCTGTCTCATAAAAAGAATTTTGTATCAAGATCTCAGACTAGCAGTAATTCTACAAATTCAGACACATATAAAAAGAGTGGTTCAGGGTCTCAGTCTTTCACAAGTTCCCAGTCTCCATCCCAAGGTGGTTCTAAGTCCGGTCCAGGACGTTTTGAAGGATCTTCTGGAATAGGGTCGCTTCCTACTTGTAGTTATTGTAAGAAAAAAGGTCATCTGATCAGTGAATGCTTTAAACTTAAGAGAAAAAATGACTTTGATAAAACTCAACCACATGCTTGTGCGGCAGTTAGAGGAGATAGAGAAGCCTTAGTTTCGATTTGTTCTGACACTCCAGATGTCCAGGGTTCAAAGTCCAGTTCTATTGATTCTATGGAGGATTATAAGCCCTTTATGTCTCAGGGATTTGTTTCACTCGGTGACTCTAGCGAAATAAAACCTGTCCAGATTTTGAGAGATACTGGTGCTGCACAGACGTTATTGTTAGAGGGCGTGCTTCCTTTGTCTGAGCAGACTTCTACTGGTGGGTCAGTTTTATTACAGGGTGTGGAGCTAGGCGTCATTGATGTTCCCCTGCATAGAATTAGTTTGAAGTCAGATTTAGTTACTGGACCTGTTATCGTAGGTGTTCGACCTACTCTTCCTGTTCCAGGCATTTCTTTGTTGCTAGGCAACGATTTAGCTGGTGGAAAAGTTGTACCAGATCCTATAGTTTGTGAGAAAATCACTCCAGATGTCATGTGCGATGATGAAGATGATGACATTTATCCAGCCTGTGCTGTTACTAGAGCGATGGCCAGAAGACGAGAAATGGAGGCAGACCATACTCAAGCCTTTGACGAGACGAATTCCTCTGTTGATATTGATTTGAATGACACTTTCTTATCTGACCTTGATGGCACTCAAACAAGCATGGAACCACACAATATCAAGAAGCAAGAGAAGAAAGAACTTTTATCAAAATTTGGTGGTGAGGATGATGAGTTGCATCCACTAGTTAGCCAAGGCAAGGACATCCTCAGCCGAGAACGTTTACTCTCTGAACAACATAAAGACCCAGATATCATTCAACTTAGTAAGAGGGCACTTCCACCAGAAGAGGCTATTAAAGTTGGAAAATGCTTTTATATGAAAGATGGCATCCTTATGCGAAAATGGCGACCACCTGACGCTCCCCCAGATGAAGTGTGGCGTGTTGTTCACCAGATAGTGGTCCCAGCTGCTTATCGTCGAGATGTCATGAGTTTAGCTCACGATACACCTATGGCTGGTCATTTAGGTATCAATAAGACTTATAATAGGATTTTGAGTCATTTTTTTTTGGCCTCAGCTAAGGAAGGATGTTTCTGAGTTTTGTAAGTCGTGTCATGTCTGTCAGATGGTAGGTAAACCGAATCAGAAGATACCATCCGCCCCTCTCCAACCAATTCCAGCTTTTGAAGAACCGTTTAGTCGAGTGTTGGTGGATTGTGTAGGACCTTTGCCTAGGACCAGATCTGGGAACCAGTATTTACTTACCATTATGTGTACATCCACTCGATTCCCTGAAGCCATACCTCTTAGGAATATAAAGGCAAAGAGCATAGTTAAGGCCCTAACCAAGTTCTTCAGTTTTGTAGGAGCACCAAAGGCAATTCAGTCGGATCAAGGCTCAAATTTTATGTCGGGGTTGTTCCAGCAAGTCATGCATGAGTTGGGTATAAGGCAATATAGATCAACTGCTTATCATCCTGAGTCCCAGGGAGCGCTAGAACGTTTTCATCAAACCCTAAAAACAATGCTGAAGACCTATTGTTACCAGTATGAAAAAGACTGGGATGAAGGGGTTCATCTTGTACTATTTGCTGCACGAGAAGCAGTCCAGGAGTCTCTTGGGTTCAGTCCTTTTGAATTGGTGTTCGGTCATACAGTTAGAGGTCCTTTGAAATTGTTGAAGGAAAAGTGGCTGACTGAGACTACTGATCTTAATCTTTTAGATTATGTGTCTGATTTCAAAGAAAAACTTTACAATGCTTGTAAATTAGCACAAGACAATTTGAAGAATTCTCAGATGAAAATGAAAATGTGGTATGACAAAGATGCCAGAAATAGGGTGTTTAAGCCAGGTGATAAGGTTCTTGTATTTTTACCTATTCCTGGTCATCCTTTACAGGCCAGATTTTATGGCCCTTATGAAATTGAAAGCAAGATCAGTGATGTAAACTATGTAGTTAAGACACCAGGTCGACGTAAAGAGAAACGGGTTTGTCACATTAACATGTTAAAAGAGTATTTTGAAAGGTGTGACCGAAATTCTGTAAAACCAGTTTCCACTTTAGCCAATGCTAAGACTGTTCAAAATTGTATTGAGAGTGATACGAGTGTAGAGATGAATGAGAAAGATTGTAATCAGAGTGTCCGCTTGAAAAACTCAGAAATTTTGGCTGATTTTGATGCCAAACTTGGACATTTGAACATTCACCAAAAAGAACAAGTTAAAAACTTGATGAATGAGTACCATCAAATCTTCTCGGATGTTCCAAAGAAAACTAATGCAGCTTGTCATGATGTTATAGTTGGCGACGATCTGCCTATCAAACAACATCCGTACCGTCTCAATCCAATAAAATTGCAGTACCTAAGAAGGGAAGTGCAGTACATGTTGGACAATGACATTGTTGAACCTAGTAAAAGTGATTGGAGCTCACCATGTATTCTTGTACCAAAACAGGACGGTTCGTACCGATTATGTACAGACTATAGAAAGGTGAATTCTGTTACCAAAACTGATTCATTTCCAATACCTAGAATCGACGACTGTATTGACCGCATTGGAAACGCCAAATTTGTCAGTAAATTTGACCTGTTGAAAGGCTACTGGCAAATACCGTTAACAGAAAGAGCAAAAGAAATATCTGCTTTTGCTACACCAGATGGACTTTACCAGTATAAAGTAATGCCTTTTGGCATGAAAAACGCACCGGCTACATTCCAAAGGATGATTCACTCCCTCCTTCAAGACCTCGAGGGATGCGAGGCCTACATTGATGATGTCGTCATATACAGCGACACATGGGACGAACATCTCCGAATCATGCGTGCTTTATTTGACATTTTAGCTAAAGCAAACTTAACTGTGAACCTTGAGAAGAGCGAATTTTGTCATGCTTATGTAGAGTATTTAGGTCATAGAGTAGGTCAAGGTTATGTTACACCCATTATGGCTAAAGTGGAAGCTATTGCAAAGTTCCCGATTCCTACAAACAAGAAAGAGTTAATGAGGTTTTTGGGCATGGCTGGGTTTTACAGAAAATTTTGTCCAAATTTTTCCTCAGTTGTAAGTCCACTTACAAATCTTTTACAAAAGAGGGTTAACTTTGAATGGACAAAGGACTGTGAAAAATCATTTCATAAAATCAAATCTGTCCTTATGAGCAACCCAGTTCTGTCAACTCCAGATTTTTCTAAGCAGTTCAAGCTTACTGTTGATGCTAGTGATGTTGGAATCGGGGCAGCTTTGTTTCAAGAACATAGTGATAAGGTAGATAGAGTTGTTTCTTATTTTTCAAAGAAACTTACAAAATGTCAACAAAAGTATTCCACCATTGAAAAGGAATGCCTTGCTTTGTTGTTAGCCTTACAGCATTTTGATGTTTATCTGAATGTTACTTTGCATCCAATTCTTGTATATACGGATCACAACCCCTTGACATTTTTGCATAAATTGTCAAACAAGAATCAAAGACTGACTAGATGGAGTTTGCTGTTACAAGAATACAACATAACAATTAAGCATATAAAAGGCAAAGACAATGTTATTGCAGATGCCTTGTCCAGAGTATCATAAACAAATTACATTTTTGTATTAATGTACATATGTTTTACAATTTAAGTTTTTTCATTGACATTCAAACTTTTTAAGGGGGGAGGTGTTGTGAGGTGTGTTGTATTTGTATTATTTCATCATGTATATTATTAGTAACATTAAGTTTCTTGAACATTCTAGAGTGGTCAACATGTTCGGTCATTTTTTCTAGAACATTCTTGAACTTTATTCATGTCCAGAACTTTCCAGGAATATCATGTATTTACAATTTCTAGAATATTCTAGATTTATATTACTGTATAAATATCCTGTCAATTCGATGCATAGATATACTCTTGTCGTATGAGCATCATTGAGTTACACCTGGGATATATTTTCACTGGGACATTGTGTGCAGCAACGGACACTCTGATGTATGTATTTTGCTAAGTTTGTACTTAATGATTTGTATATTACTGTAAATAAATTATTGTTAAGTTTAAACTGTGTGATTGATCTTTGCTGGCATTTAGGGTTATTCTGACCCATAACAATTCATTGAATAAAAGTGATCAAAATGATATCCTGTCACAGTGTGAAAGGTTAGCAAAATGATATCCTGTCATATCCTGTCACAGTGTGAAAGGATAGCAAAATGATATCCTATCACAGTGTGAAAGAATATCAAAAGTGCAGGAAAACTTTGATTTTCCTTCCCTTCACCAAGAGTGTTGTAAAACATACTCCTTTAGTTAACTTGTTATAAGAAAGAAAACGAGTAAATGAAGCATTCTGTATAGAAATAAAACTGTAAAACTTCCCCAAATATGTTGCTGAAATCAATGTTTATAATGTTTTTCATTTAGCTATGACGTCTAAACTGCTCAACTATGACGTCATGTAGCCGAAGACTCCTAATACAAAATAGACGTAGGCAAAGGGAAATTCAAAGAAAATGTAATAAACAGAAAATGCAATGATTTGTAGTTGATATGGAATTTATTTCGCTCGTGAGACAGGATTTCTTGATATTTTGACGAGTGCAAATCAAAATATCCTGTCCCACTCGTGAAATAAATTCAATATTCAACTACAAAACATTGAATATCCTCTATGTACACATAATGGTTAAGCATTCATATCGAAAAAACATATATTTATTGCGATTCTCGGTGTTCAAACATTTAATTAGATAATTTTTGTGGTGCTAACGACCAACAGCAAATGCTAACCTGCATTTGAAACCAAAAGATATTGTACGTGTCTTTCAAATATTAATTTACTATACACTTTATATTACAATTGTAAGCATTCGTATGAACCTTGAAACTTCTTGTGCTTACAGCATCCACATGAATGAAATATGGATTTCTAAGTAAATATGTGTTTTTACTATATACATGTAATCATATACAGCTGTATATTTGCAACTGAAATAGAAAAACTACGAGGGTTGATTCAAAAGTTCGTGGACTTTTTTCATATTTTATTCATTTTTAAGTGGAATTGGTTGAAAATTACAAATGAAAAAAATAGACACTTGATGAATATTTTAAAGTAAAAAATTTCGGGATCACTCTATCATAAAAGCGTATATAATTGACAAAGGCTTGGGGAAAATGCATTTAATTACTGGTTTCCAAGTGAAATGAGGAATTTAAAAAAAAAAGAACTTTTATAGACGTTGATTAAAGGTGTGGTCGCTTTTTGGATGCTCTGTTTTAAGAGCATATCCCCCTAGACAAATTAAAAGCGTTAATAGACGTTGTCGGCTGCCTTACTGTTCTTGAAATTGCTACTGAAATTGGAACATCAAATGCAAAGATGGGAGTATTTTGAAATATGAGTAAAAATGAAGGTAAGTTGGTTCGAGAGTGTTACGGCCATTTCGGTAACTAGACTTTTTAGGGTCATTAGTGTAACGTGACGTCATCGTTTTTGGGGCACAGTATTTTTTGTGAAGAGCCCGTGTTTTCATGGCAGAATGCGGTACGGCTTGGTGCCGCAATTGTTACCAGTTTGCCATTTGCTAGTATTCTTTGTACTGATAGTTATTTCACCGGAGGAAACTTCTAATTGGTGAGTTTTTCTATGTAAATCATTTAGCTGTATACACTGTATATTTGTCATCTCGGTAAATTTAGCACCTTCATTAATCTTGCTATCAAGTTATTGTTGTAAGTACATGTGCACTATGTTGGAGTTAATAATTATAATGCACTCAGTAAGTTAGGTACAATATTGAGATACATATTGTAATTTCGCTGGATATGTGCACACTTATTACGTACGGGAGATAAATCTTTTTTCTGCCATGTTTTTCAATCATTATTTGTGTCAAGAAGAGTTATGCCTCTTTGTTTACATTTTGACGACAGTTTTGTGTATTGAAGTATTTTCTAGAACGTAATACATCATGATTATTTGCTAGGATGTGTTATCATGGGTAACTTGCTCGAAATATTTTGTATTTCTAGTATTTTTTCTTTGTATTTTTTGTAGTATAAGTAAATCGTCATTTCCACGTTAATGTAATAGTCATCGTCATTTCCATGTCAACTTCAAGTCATATTTCCACGTCATTGTCATCGTCATATATCATCATCCTCATACATAAAATCATTGGACGCATTTACAACGTTGTTTTCTTAATTTCCTGTTCCGAGTCAGTACAGAGAGGATACCCCGGCTTTTCTGAGATAAAAAAAAATGGAGAAAAGGGCAGTGTTTTGTAGAATCACGTATTCAAATTGGGCATTAGGGCGAGTTGCTTCTATAACGTGACGTGACATATCTTACGTGATGTTACTTCGAAGTCTCCCCCGGGTTTCACAACTGTATATTTTCAAAAAGCTCGTGTGACCTTATTGGTTATTCGAAAGTGGTGAAATTTTCCAATATTGTTGCATTATGACTCTATGTTATGAATATGCCTGTTGTTTGCTTTCATCAAAGCACGAAAAAATTTTAGAAAGAAATTCCACGAACTTTTGGATCAACCCTCGTACATATAGTCTATTTAAAGTATGTGGCCATACGTGAGTTATAATATCACTTTAACAATAATATGCTATTGAAAACTAATTTATATATGACTCTGTATCGAGGTCAATATTTTTTTCTCACTTTTTTATTAAATTTTATTTTGGTCTAAAAATTCTTCAACCAGATTGTCCACTTATCATTAAAAAAATCATAAGGTAAAATTAAAATTTAAAATTACTATGAATTATTAAGGTATTCAATGTATAATGAAGGAATTTTAACGATTTTAAATAATACTAATACATCGCAATAATAACAATAAAAGTGAAAATAACAAAATTCACAAGACTGATAACATGTAAGGGGACAGTCATTTTGCACATTAAACGTTTTTGAAGAGTTATCTACCCTTGATGAAAAGAAGATTTTTGATTTTTCAATTCCTGCTGTAAATAATGTTTCTTATTTCATAGTTTAATAAAGAGGGAGTTTATGCATATTTTCACCAAGTGATTTGTTTGAAGCTTGAATTGCTTTTTACAATATCTGATAAAAACATGCGCTGCCCATAAACTTCAATGTAAAATTCAGGATGCAATTAATTGAATAATATTTACATTTGCAAATGTTATCCTTTATATAACACTACTGAAAGCAAGCGTTTTTATAACTGTGTAAATACAGGTACGGGGTCAAAAGGTCATAGATGTGCGTTGGGATATTTCTGTGTTACGTCATAAAGGGTCGACGCGCGTTTAGTGGATTACATACATGCCGTTGGGTTTGAAAAATAACGCATTTCTCACGTTAAAAGTAACTATCGGGCAAATTTAAAGTATGAATAAGTCACAAATGTAAATATAAGTAATAAGGTATCATTTATATGAGTTTTATTGAGATGTAAAACGGGTTGGCACATGATCAAATCTTCCATAAAGCCCTTCGGGCTTTATGGGATTTGATCACGTGACCAACCCGTTTTACATCTCAATAAAACTCAAAAAATGATACCTTATTTCTTAAATGATCATTTTGTAAATTCCTTTGGTTGAGCATTTATATTTGATAACATCTTCAAAATGGTACCATGATTTGAGAAAAAAATCGGATCATTAGACTATTACGCACAGAATATACTCTTTATACATTAAATACCTTAAGTAACTTTTGCGTTTGATGGGTCTTTTGACTGCTATGCACAAGGTCATAAGGCACAATAATTTAGAAGTTACTTTTAAAAGGCGATGGATTCTACTCTAAATGAGCAGTTAATTCGTTGCATTTAAATTTAAGAATAATTCATTTTTTAAATTAAATGCTTTTATTAATTGTGTCGCAAAGGACGCCCCTTATGTTTAAATCCCCTGCCTTATCAACAACAAAAGTAAAAACACAGATATTTAAAGATATAAGGTTATATTCAGATATATCAGAAACCTCACCTCTTTCTTTCTAGATTCCATTTTGATCTCATGTTACCTTCCTTGTTTAAAATAAATGCCAAGTGTTTAAAGTAGAAACTGAAAGTTACTTGGGCGATATTCTTAGCCTAACTGGTTATGGACAGTGATCTTTATTCTTGCACTACGTATATGGTACCTCATTTGTGCCATTTAAATTTTTATCATATTGGCCAAAAATGTCATGCAAATAAAGTATAAAGCTTTTTTTATCGTTTCATACATTCTTTCAATGAGATAATTGTACATGAAATTTATTCATGTTAGACATAAGACATTAATTAATGATGAATCAGATCAAAAAAGAGAAAGATTTGACAGATATCAGATCACATTTTGACTTGAGCTCTTAGTATTGAAATGGTGGCGTCTCAATATGAGTGGGAAAAAACAAAAGAGCGACGTTAAACATCTTTTTTTTAAAAATAATAATACATACATAAGCCTACAGGTAATGTATCTTATAGCTTTTTATTGCTCAGCAATTTTGGCTGATTCATTTTATAACTAGGAAAAAATGAATTCCTATTCAAAACTAACAATTTGTATTTATATCCACAACTTTTCCACTAATAAAAGTAAATCTCATAATATGAAAAGCCTTTCCGTAGCTTGTTCTTGTTGCTTCAAACACTAGAGAAGACACGAGAACTTGAGTTGAGTGAAAATGTCATTTATTGACCAGATAAATGACGAAAGTGAACAAAAGCACATAAATATACAATATTACACACAATCATGTAAATTATAGCTGGGATAAGGCCAAATAATGAATAGTTTCAACTTAGATATGATATATTGCGACTTAGTGCTTATCCCAGCTATTGTTATATAATGATTACCAAGTTTGTGTAACAAGAAGGTGGAGTGAACAAAGAGGCCACACAGCATGCTAAATGCTTGCATGACGCATGCAGCGCCACCCAAGGAAAGGCATTTCATGAATTATATGCTGCTCAATTTTAATTGTAGAAAAACGTGTTTTTAACAGATACTAACATTGTGTAGTGAATAACATGTACCTGTAGTGACTAAATAAGTATAAACATTAAAAAAAAAAACCACGTAGACACCGAGTTATATCTGAATAAGTAACAAAATATAAAGGACAAAGGTTACTTAACCTGTGTGTAACTTACATTTAACGAGATTAAAGAAGGGGCCATATGCTGCCTCATAAACAATATTTAGAAACAAACCTTAGTATCATGAGTTCATTTCTACAATTTACATTTTATGAACATCCATATGCTGACCTTATGCACAATATTCTGCGGAGCTCCAACTAACATCCAGTTTTTATAAGCAGCTGAACGCTGATGTCATACACAAATTTCTGAACTTCTAAGCTCATGACAATGATACAATTTTGTAAACAGAAATATGCTGACCTTACACAATTCTCAAGATCAAACTCCAAGCTGAATTTCAACTGTCTAATAATAGATTTTATGAGCAGCTGTATGCTGTCATCAAGTATATTAGCTTGCAAATTTAAGGGCAATTTGAAGAGTAAAATGATCATCTAATGAACGAGCTTGCACTTAATTTTCATAGCGAACACTTTGCAAGATCACTGACCAAATTACTGTTTCATTAAAGCAGCTATATACTGACCTCGGAAGGTTCAAATTTGTTGTTTCATATTGATGTGATGCTTTTAAAATTTTGTATCAGAGCAACCATTTGCTGACCTCATAGATTTGATTTATACGTTTAATTACTGAAATGGATGTAAAAAGTTTGTCAGATCCTAATTAAATTGTGGAGAGAAAAACAGCCATTTGCTGACTTCTCTATTGTGATAATCGGTGGCTGTACATGTATAAGGGGAGCATTTAGTTTGGAATTCTTAACAAAAAATGTGGAAATTAATTTTATTTGATGTGATGCTTTTAAAACTTCACAATTTATCGGAGCAACCATTTGCTGACCTCATAGACTTGATTTATACGTTTAATTACTGAAATGGATGTAAAAGTTTATTAGATCCTAATTAAATTCTGTAGAGAAACAGCCATTTGCTGACTTCTCTGACTTTCGATAGTCGGTGGCAGTATACATGTATAAGGGGAACATTTACTTAGGAATTTTTAATAACAAGTGTGGAATTTAAAACCTGAAGGCATTTATTTTAATGTAATGTCTACCTGTATTTGAGTGCCAACGACCAAGTTGTTGGATTTCATTTTCAGATAAACCATTGTTAGCTGCCTCTAGCAGTACAGACACGAAAACTATCACCAAAGTAAAATGATCAGTCAAAACTTATTGCATGTTTCAATTGGGATGCCACAGAGTGTGCCTAACTGGTTCATCAGATTTGAAATTGAATAAAGGACCAGATGTGTGTTTATGCTGAGTAATGTATGCTTTTAAGGCATGAACTGGACAAAATTGGCAATTTAAGTTATTGACTGTTAGAGTAAGTATCACTGGATGCCTATCATTCATAGTTTGGAATACCTCAGTGTGATCTAAACTGAATTATCATCATAGAACATTATGGCTTGTCTTTGAATGTTGAATGTGTTGTTTACATTCATGAACGAGTTCTCCTAAGCTCATAAAAGCATTCAAGGCAAGAAGGAAGACTGCTGATAGTATGGTTCTTGAGTCTGCTTTTGGAGAGTGTGATGTAAGGCAGATACTAATTTGTTAAGAATGGGTTTTGTAATTGGAAGACTAGTGTCAACAATTTTTTTTTTTTTTTAAACTTTCCTCACCATAAAGGAGTATTTAAGGTCATCTATAAAAATGTTTAGGAACATAACTTATGGCCAAAATATGTGGATTAATCGTGGACGGGTTTAAACCCTGAGTAAATAAATCCTAAAAAGCATTAAGCAAAAAAGAGAATTTTGATAGCTGAAATACTGAAACCAAATTCTACTAGCAAGATGATTGGAAAACTCTAACATAAATCTGTATAAATATCCAACTAAGATTTAGCAGACCATTTTGAAACATATACAGCTTCATAACCCAAAGCACCTGATGCATCTGTATATAAATGTAGCTTCTGTATAGAATACCACTAATCCTGATAAAATATTGACTTGCTACAAAAATGATCTTTAAAAAGCTACCTTGCTTTAATGTCAGCATATTCCTTAGCAGTTGATTTTATGTAATGGTGTGTTTTGGACACACAAGTCAAATCTATTAAGAGTCTCAAACAAGGCACGACCAGGTGTGACCACTTGACAAGCAAATTTATATCATCTATGAGTATGTCTTCAGATAATCTACTTTCCTTAGGAATAGAATCTACCTCATTCCATATATAGTCAAACAAGTTGTCTGCAAGACAGTTTGATTCTTTAGAGGAAAATCATACTCTCCAACATAAACTTTAAAAGTTTCTAAATAGAGAGACATTTTGAGATAGTGGCCTGATATTTATTAAACATAAACCATTGCAAGGACATGCTTAAAACCTCAAACAACTGAGTAAAATTTATCAAATAATATTGATTGTTCAAATGATAGTCTGAAGGTGCATTGGGATGTTTCTAAAACCATCTCCTATGTCTAGCTAAGCCATAAGTGCCTTTCTCCCATATTTCTTGATTAACTGTAATACATTTTCATTTACGTCACATTGCACAACCGCATTTTCCAAAAATTGTGTTCATTTACTGATATACATTATATCGCCAAAATATCTAGATATATTTATAATATAAATATCTTTATGTGTATTTTTGAAAATGAAATGATTTAAAAATCAGTATATAATAACACTTTTAAAAGTGTTCTCAAGATGACATGGTCAATCTGCACATGCATGCACGTGCAAGGACACGAATTGAGTAAATTGACAAATATATTTAACATAGCCATTTTAAATATTTCTGATAAATTGCTTTTAAAAGAAATGCATTAAAAGTGTAAACAATTTGACCTGGTCATTATGTATATGCATGTACTTGCGCGCATGTGTAAACCCTAAAATGACTAATATACTGGATTGCCTTATTTAATGAAGCCTGCAGGAACTTGGGGGAGAATTTAGGGAACATTTGTAATGGTCTCCGTTACAATTAATACTAGTTGACTGAGGATTTAATTGAATAACATTATTTTCTATCTGAAATAAAATATTTTCCTCTTGTAAATTTAGAAGTAAACATTTGTTGTTACTGTTAAATGTATCTGCCACCGACTCACCTGAAAAACAATGCAAGTATTATCGGGTGTTTACCAAATTGCAACTATTTGAATCACTAGAAGAGGTAATCGAAGTCTGTGGTGCAGTGGTGCAGCCTTTGATGCGATATTGTTTGTAGAAGCATTGCTGAGAGTCAAGGCCTGATGCTGTTGTCTAAGATTGCTGCTGCCAGCTGATTTTTTGGAGCGGCCACTTGAGTCAATGATAAATTGGCATCAACTGAGTTGCCCAAGTTGAATCCACAGGGAGCAGTTGAGCCGATTGACTGTGTAACCTCATTTTCCTGGGTGGTTTTGGACCCGTTACATTTTCCTCTTTTTGGTGGCATTTTTCTACAATAAGTCCAAGCAGTTGTAATTGCCATAGGTGATAATATAATAGAATAGATAATGTTTTGCCACTCAGCAATAAACAAATGGTAGCTAGGAGCAAACATGCTCAATTTTTCATCTTTATCATTTGTAATTGAACTCTTCACAATGCATGTTGCCAACCTATTATCATATTATAAGTGTCAGCTTGAAACAGGTCAGTTCATCATGGTCATAATAAAATTCAACATTTGTGACATTCAAAGGCAACCATTTTTTTTATAAATAAATAAACAGATCTTCACAACATTCATTGGATATTGGGAAGATTAAGAAAAACAAACTGGAGCCGTCACATACATAAGACAGTGATAGGCAACCCTCTTTTAATAAATAAATAAACAGATCTTCCCAACCTTCATCGGATATTGGGAAGATTAAGAAAAACAAACTGGAGCCATCACATACAAAAGACATTAATAGGCAACCCTCTTTTAATAAATAAAAAAACAGATCTTCCCAACCTTCATCGGATATTGGGAAGATTAAGAAAAACAAACTGGAGCCTTCAATTACATTTGATGGAATCCATTGGTGATTCCCAAATTTGACCAATACTGACACTGACAGTAAATTATGAAATCAGGAAACATAATTTGCAGAAACATATCAAGTTTCACATTGAAATTTAATAAGCACTAGAATAATGTAATATTCATTTGTACGTATTCACATACATATGATGGAATTCATTGGTGATTCCCAAAATTGACCAATACTGACACTGAGAGCAAATTATGAAATCAGGTAATATAATGTGCAGAACATGTCAAGTTTCACATTGAAATTTTATAAGCACTAAAATAATGTCATATTCATATGTATGCCTTCACATACATATGATGTAATCCATTGGTGATTCCCAAAATTGACCAATACTGAAACTGACAGCAAATCATGAAATCAGGTAATATAATGTGCAGAAACATGTCGAGGTTTACATTGACATGACATATTGCGGCATTTGCCATGAATTTTATCACATGCATTCAGTGTTTTCCCTTAGAAACGGCAACCGGCCAAATTGACCACTTCAATTGACAAAAATGCCGCTTTGAAATAACAATTTGTTCTAAGGTCCACAGAGATTTTGTTCATAAACCTCATACCCTAGACTTTACGACTGATCTCTAACTCTTTACTTTGAAATAAAAGGAAAACACTGATGCATAACAATCTATCATCATATGTGCAATGTACTACTTATCCTTATTCTCCCATCCAATCAGATGGGAGGCATGGAGGACAGCACTTTTGATGTTCTGAAGGTACTTCTTCATGAACCATTGGTCGAGGTGAATCCGTCGTGACTGCTGTCCAAGTATTTCATATCTGGGTTCCAGGAACTGCATCGGTGCCAAATTAATTATTGATGGTGAACTGGTGACATTGATCATGTAGAAGTTTATTATTGTCAATCACTTTAATTGTAATGGTCGCCTACTTGGATGGATGTCTGCTGACCAGCTTGAATTCTCTTGAGCTGGCTAGCTCGCGCGTATTGAGGCCGCCCCTGGCTCGAATTAACAATTTTAATGTATGTTTATGTATCCGTGAATTATCCAAATCTGGTTCATTCAGTTATAAACACCAAATCTACTCTTCAAAGAAGAATTGACCTACCTGCACTATTATGCGCGGTTTGGGATATCAAGTTTTTACCTCCATACCGACTAATCAATTGAGACAAATTCATTGCACAATCAATCAACTGGTCAAACTGGTAACGCATCTGAGGCGGTGTCATAGGAATAGAAAATATAGCTTTGCGTGAATTTTGATCTTCTATCTAAATCGACTTCACCTCGTGTTTCTGCAAAATTGAATTAATTGAGCACTCGATCCCGATCAAGCCGAACCCGATCCAAACATGAGTTCGATCCCGATCCAGTCGACCCCAGTACATAACATTCAATAACTGCAATTTTAATTTAAATAAGTCAAACACAATGTAAAAAAGATTGTATATAAAACATTTTATGAAACATAAAATTTTATTTAGCTTAATTTGTTATCTGTGAAGTTTCCTTTCTATTATTAAAGCTTTATTAAAAGTGTTCTTTTATATACATCATTTGAATATTTCAGCATTTATAGCAAATTAAGGAGCTAATAACAACCGTTTCATGTTTGGATATTTTAATAATTATAGACGGCAAAGGTCTTCTTTTGTATTTTTGTGAGTCTCTTTACTATTTACCCAAAGGATAATGATTTTAACCAACTTGAGTATACAGAACACGAAGACGTGAGAAGATAAATTTAACCAAATGAAGGTATATAGTTAAAAATTATACATTTATTTTAGTGTTATACATTGAATCCAATTTAAAGCCCAAAACACATGTTTTATCCATATATATTATTAAGTCTTATTGATACGGGGAACAATTTTTAAGACACATTTACTTAATACGCTTTACAATGTCTGATGTGGGGAGAACGGTCTTTAATTCGACTTAAAAAAAATTTTCCCACTATTTCTAAATTATTTCATCTACATTTTGCTTCTTTTTCTTAAATTTATGAAATGCTGACAGGAAATTAACATACACAAAAAAAGGAAGTGAAATCATTCTCATAAACAACATGACTGAATTTTTTTTTAAATACAATTAATTCAAAACTATAGTGCATAATATTTGTCGGCTATTTTTGGAATAACTGGATTATTTATCCGGAAATGAAATTTTAGAGCCCCTTTATCTTCATATAATTTGTTAAGAATCCTATCCTTAGTTATATATACTAACAATTACAGGTAACTCTTGATACCTCAAAGTCCGCGGGACCGAGGAAAAACTTCGAGAGATCAAGAGTTCGAGTTTTCAAGAGTCCGGATTTCCCCAGGTTTGTTTGACAGGTTTTAAAATCAGTCATACCGGATGTAATGATTTTCATGCAGTCCTTACCTTTTACTCGTGATTTTTACAAAACAACGATATATTTTCGTATATTTGATAAATATTTATTAAACTGAGTAAAGCAAAAAATGTACATCGTCAGTTCGTGTTTATTATTTTTTTATCATACAGATAGCATTCTACGCATTCGCTATATGAAAACGGTATTTTACCAGCGTCGCGTGGTACATAGCATTGCGACTTTTCCAAATATGTGCATTAATCGAAATTCTGTATGTATTTGTCCAATAAAATTCGTCATATTGACAGCGAGGCTGTTTCTGAATTTTCATATTTCGTTAAACTTTGAAACTGATTTGAAATAAAAATTTAATTCATTGTTTCGTCTCGTAATCTGCTTTACAATTTTTCAAAGACACTACGTGTCTGAATTATCGTAATACAGACGATGAAAATTATTTTGATAGAATATAGGAACCATAATATTAATTATAGTCAATTATCACCTTGCAAAATAAGTGTCATCTGAATAAACATCCCGTGTCACGAGACCCGCGTCTTCTGCCTGGGGTCATTAAATGTCCAGGTAGAGTTGCTAATTATGTAACTTTGTATACACATAGCCACTTCGAGGTATCAAGGGTAAATTTCAATAGAATATGCACAACGGGACTGCAATTTTACTTCGAGGGATCAAGGGTTTCGAGAGATCAAGCGTTCGAGAAATCAAGAGTAAATTTGCTTAGTTATATAGGGAAAAAATTCGGGACCAGAGATTCACTTTGAGCGATCAAGAACTTCGAGAGATCGAAGTTCGAGCCATCAAGAGTTACCTGTATATCTCATTTTTTCACTACCAGCAAAGGAGCATTATTTTCTGAAACATAAAATAATAATAATAAAAAAAATTATGTAAAAGCCTAAATTTTTCACATCATTAAAATATAAAATGATTGTTTTAGGCAAAAGAGATTATATCTTTTAAAAAGAACAGCAGGGCTATATTTCATTTATGTTCGAACATAACGCAATTTTTATAAGCACATAAAAATCTTTTGATATGTATCTTTGAAATGTTTAAGTAAAAAAAATGGGAGTGTAAAGCAATTTGAAAGATGAATAAACTTGATATGACGACACAAAAAAACAAGTATATTATATGAAAAGACTCAGCGCAGCATGTATTGATATTTTTTTTTATTTGCACAGCTTCTAAAATGCAAGCTACAGAGAGACATTTAAATCAATTTAAATATCAGCCCTCTAAATCATTTTCTAACACAGGATCAATATCTTGTCATTCTGGTCTGTTATCTCCAAGGTTGAAATAACATTAATTCAGAGTAACCGAGTGACAGACAAGGAAGGTAAGAAAAAACAAAAATATATTTTCAATTTTTAATGTTTAAATGACATACATGCATCAATTTCCTAGTATTTTAGCCAATCCGTCAATTTTTGTGGTGGAAAGTTGTTTACATCTTTCATTTTTCTTGTCTACAAAGGTACACCTATCACTTGTAAAATGGCAACAGCGTCAGATCTATTCTCTGGAGCACAAGATGTTAAACGCTGTCAACTTTGCCCTGGAAAAACTAGAAAATCTACAGCAGAAACTGTGTGTAACACTTGTCAAGTCAATCTCTGTAAGGAATGTGTAGGTCACCATATGATCCCCGATCCTAATATAAAACATGAAGTTGTTACCATCGAGTTCAAAAAATCTGAAATCAATCCACACCAGTGTAGTATCCATCAAGAAGTATTATGTGAATTCTTTTGTGAAGAATGTGACTCTTCACTTTGTTTGAAATGTCTTGCGTCTGGATCACATGAAAAACACACTTTCTTACAAATTTCTAAAATTTATAGCTCAACAAAAGCTCTCATAAGAAAAGACTTAGATGAACTTGAAGCAGACATTGCGCCTGTCTATGAATCAATTGTATCTGGAATCGAAGCAATGTCATTGAGTATAATCGAAAAACATGATGAAAGACGAAAAACTATGCATGACCTCAGTAAAACATGTCACACAATAGTAGACAAGGTCTTTGAAAAGTATCAGCGTGATTCAATAAGAAATGAAAGAAAGGATACCGACTCAATACAGAATTTAAAATTAGATTTTCAGAAGAAACATTCATTAATTCGGTCAGCAATAGATAAAAATCACTCGATCCTTTCTTCAAATGATCTATCCCAAGTTGTTAGATACGCTTCCAAAAACGAAGAATTTCGAAATTTTCCTTCCAGATTTGAATTAACCGTGTCTTCGTTTAATCTTAGAGAACTAACAGAGCCGTTTCTGTGTCAAATAATTGGAGAGATTCCGGAAACAAAGAAAACTTTAATTAATGGAGAGGTCTTAAAATCTAAACAATCATTTGTCTTAAAAAGCATACATACATGTGAAATTTCGTCTTTGTCACTTGAAGTTGGAAGTTAATGTACTGATGATAGATTTCCAAGAGCTCATGTAGCTTGTATTCCTGACACTAATCAATTCTTTTTTAGTGATAACCATGACATAATTAAACACATGAACTCCGAAGGCAAACTGCTTAAAGAGATTACAACAACAACAAGAACTGCACCAGCTGATTTGACCGTTACCAGAGAGGGACATTTGGTGTACATTGACGGGGAGGATAGAAATATCAACATAGTAAAGAGTGACAGGACGGAATGTCTTATCAAGGAAAAAGACTGGATACCTGGTGCCATCTGCAGTACTTCCACTGGTGACCTTTTATTACTTATGAGATCCGAATACAGAGTGGAAAAGCCAACAAAAAGAAAAATTACTCGTTTTTCTGGCTCTACTGTTAAGCAGGAAATACAATTAAATACCAAAAACAAAAAAATATTAACATCTCATCTGGCGTTCATTCATGAAAATAAAAACCTTGACATCATCTTGAGCGATATGCATACAGAATCGGTAAGAGTGTTAAGCAGTGAAGGACAGTTAAGGTTCACGTATGATGGAAACCCTCTTTTAATGCATTCAAAGAAATATGGAAAATTTATTCCTCGTGATGTTACCACAGACAGAAAGGGTCATATTTTAATTGCCGATAGTGGTGCCAATATCATACATATAATTGATCAGGATGGACAATTCCTTCTATGTATAGACAACTGTGGATTACAAAAACCATATGGTCTTAGTATAGACAAAAATAACATTTTGTTTGTTGCTGAACTGAAAACAAAAGCTATCAAACAAATTAAGTTTATGTTGAAATAGACTCAAATCGTCTTTCCGTTGCACGAATGTTTATACTTCAAGACAAAAACCTAATTATCGAGGATCCAAGAGCTTGTTAATGCATTCTTATGTGACAGTTTCTAAATTGATTCACCTTTAAATCTTTTTTTTTTCATGAAAAAGGATATACAGTGTTTTTCAACAGGAAGAAATATAAGACATACTGACCAGGTTTTTACAATAAATTTTTGTACAGTATCTAATTTTAACTTTAATTTTAAATTTTGATATAGAACAAAAAATATGTTTCTTGGTGTGTACTTTTTTAAATATGGCTTTCATCACACCAAAATGAACAGAGAAAAGCAGCTTTAAATAAAAGTTGAACATAATTAAAAGAATGACACTAAAAAAATTCCCCTTATTTTACCTTTCCGAATAGTGGAGATTAAAAAGGATTAGTCACACACTATTCATGAAGGTAAAATATATCAATTTTGAATATTTCTGTCTTCATGGCACTTTAAGTATCATTTTCATTTTTTTCTTCCATTTGAGGAGCAAGCTTCCAACAAACGTTTAGAGATTAAACATTGTAGTTTAATGTACGAAGAAAAAGAAATTAAATGCTGGTTGATGTTTTTTTCTTCAAAATAATTGTTTGACTTTTGTTTACAAACTGAATTTTCAACGGGTTTCTCGTTATTTCCCTATCATGACAAGGAACACACGGTGTATGTAATTGATCAGTAGGGAATGCTCAATCCTCCATGGTACCCGATGTTTTGTAGATCCGTGTATGCTTTGCTTTTCTTTTGAAGTGCTAATGGACTTTTGACCTGAAATACGGGCGCCGTTCAAAAATTACGCGGACTGTGCTATTATTTACTCTTATAGACGTCATATAGTTATAGAATTTCACAGAAATATGTATCTTAAAGATTCCAATAAATTTTGGGCAAATTTCTGTTCTTTAAAAGAATTCTACTAAAATTATCGGTATGTTGATATTGCTGATGGAGAGGTACGGAGCACGACAAAAAAATCTTAAGCAAAAAGATGCGGAATCCAAAATTTAACTCACTAGTTTTCTATAATTCGCGATATTTTTCGACAATTTTCTCAAATTTATCTTAAAAGTGTTCTATTATTATGCATTTCGATTTCTGACGTGATATTTGAAGTACTAGTACTAACAGAAATATAACTAGAAACGATCTCGTTGCGAGCAACGAGAGGTCTTCCGTCCGTTTTAGGAAAAGAAACCCACGTAAAATCGAGCTTAAAAGAGATTCAAAATTTTGGTCACAAGAAGGATTGAACCCATGTCGCCAACGTGAATACGCTTTTTTTTTTTTACTTTTTTATCCTCAACGCGCTAAGCATTAAGCTATTGAGAGTACTGCTCTAAATATACTTGTGTATACTTTTGCAACAGTTCACCTGTCTAAGAATTATAAAAAACATTCATAATTTCGCGCCAAACGCCACGAGTAAATATTCGCGCCTTTTCTTTGGACTGATCTATTAAATAGGTATGATAGCTTCAATTAAATTTTAAAAATAAAACATTCTTAGCGCCTTTATTTTATTTCGACGTTAAGAAAGTATATGTAACACATTATACACATTACATATTGTATCTAGCCCAGTTATACTAAAGCAGTGAAACGGAAATTAAGTTTTAAGATTGACACTCAACTGCAACTTACCCGTATATACTCGCCTATAAGTCGTTCCGCCTATAAGTCGGTTGTATTTTAAAAGCTTATATACCATAGGGACTGACCTCATATAAAACCATTCATTTTATAGCTCGCCTATAAGTCGGACATAGAGTTTTGGACCAGAAATTAACTCCCAAAAATCCGACTTATAGGCGAGTATATACGGTACTGCTGTAATGTGTCGGACCTGAGCGGTCAGTAGGTCCGTGCTCGGATTACCGAGTTTTACTGGGGATATGATTGAATGCAATATTTACAGATAATGATATTACACCTGCCTGGTGTCTTTCAATTAAATGTCCTAAGTGCTTTGTACATTTATATATCTTCAGTTAATACCGGCACCTGCCTGGTGCCATATGACAATTGCCTCACCATACAACTGACTATATAAGTCAACAGCCACCTGCCTGGTGCCTCTTGATTTAGCCTTTAACACCTGCCTGGTGTCTTACTGCTTACCAAGTTGCCTATATAACTCTAGCCAAGTAGCTACAAAATACTTACACAGTATTTAACTTTGTAAGAGCTTCTCTGTCCTAATGACAAACATATAGCTAACGTCTCAAAGCTATATTTAACATAGTCACTGACTCCGGCAACTTTGCACAATTCCATTCGATTGATACACTAATTGGTTTCTATACCAAAGTGAAGACACAAGCCAATTGGCTGTACTGCCCCCTTGTACCTCAACGTAATCAATGATCATAAGTTATCAGATATCATATCGATAAAATACTACAGACTGCCTTTCTTTTGGCAACACTATTATTATTTTCTAACAGAACATCATTTATCAATAAAGCTTGTATAATTCTTTTGTCAATTGACCAATTAATTACAATATTTACATTGATTATCTATTATAATATAAACAAGTAACGGGAGGTCACTCCTCCAACCATTTCACTACTACGTTAGAGTCGAAGTAGTTTTTTACATTTCATGTATCCTTATGTCAGAATCGTTTAATCAAACGCTCAGCTGCCTCCATAAACTCCTACTCGCGAAATGGTGGAGTTGACAGAGAGAGCCGCCATCTTGGTCCCGCTTCAGATTTTCAAATATTAATATCTAGAGTTCAGACAAACCAATATCCAAACAACTTACATAGTAAGCATCAATCAAAGAGTCTCTATTATCATTCCAAAAATTAATAAAAAATATTGAAAAACAAAAAAGTTAGAAAATGCGATTTTTTTAATTCGCTTCTCCTAAGGACAGGAAGTACCGACGACGAACGAAGAGTCGCGTCCTGGATGGTATATATCACGATCTTTAATCCTTGAAAGTTTCATGTTGAAATCTTTTACCGTTTTTGAGTTTAATCGAGGACAAAATGTCATTTTAATTTCAGGAAATGTTCCGTAACTTGGCACCAGATAAGAATTTTCAAAAAATCTCCCGGATATACAAAATTCATGTAACGACACATCTGTTCTGAAAATTTCATATAATTCCATCCAGTAGTCTTCGAGAAATCGCATGCACAAAATTAGAAAGTCAAAAAAATAAGAAAAATAATAATAATAATAATAAGAAACAATAGAATCACTATAAGGTCTTCCGTGAAGACGGAAGACCTTAATGATTTTTCTCTGATGCGATTTCCTTTAAAACGACTGTGAAAATGACGTCCTCTTGAATTGACGGCGCACTGCACTTTTGTTAAATTATGTGTAATGCTCGAGATATCGCTAACAGAGATCCAAAATATGCATAATAAAACATATAGTAAACTAGGGTATTCGTGACATTCGACCACAAATAGCAAATTTAAATTTTAGACCGTTAGACCTCTGTAAAAAGGAAATACGAAATGAAGGGGAGAAGATTATCGACGAAAACTTTATCCGAACTGTAAAAAACGTGATTGAGAGTCACCAATATCACACTATATCTCATAAATACCTGCAGTTTTTGGTTTTAAAACAAAAAAAGAATATTCTTTATTTGTTTAATAGATTTGAAGCTTGACAAGAAATGGTGTTTGGATGTTGAGTAGATAAGGTAACTCAAACTGTACAGGAACTCTTGGGAAAATATTGAGAAAATGAAAGCTCAATAACACATTTTTTTATAATGCCTGTGACGTCGAAGATTTTGCTGCCCCGTGACTTAATGATATGTCCTGAAAAATTATTCAAAATTTATACCAATTTACATCATTTTGATATGATATTTTGAAGACCTTACACGTAAAGATTCTTTTATATTATTTGTGACATTTTGCCGGATTATGTCGTCAAATATTTTTTCTGTGCAACAAGTCCGCGTAATTTTTGAACAGCCCTCGTATTGTGTACATGTTTCATTCTAGTATTATTATACCCCTGCTCAAAAAAGGAAGAGTGTATAGTAATGGGGAAGTCCGTCCGCCCATCTCTTATCCACAACTACATACAGACAGACGGACAGACAAAAATGCAGACAGCTAGATAGACAGATATGGGCAGACGGGCGAGGTCACACAACTATCGCATAAGCTCTTCTTGTCTTTGACCAGTAGAGTTAAAATATCCAATTTAAACTTTTGAAAAAATTACGTAATGTAGTAATATCGAAGAAATAACATCACGGTGGGCAAAATTAATTTTCTTTTTATATCTTAATACATAAGATTACTGCTTGAAATAAAAAAAATTGACTGTAGGTTCAAATGATTTTGTTGATATTTTTGGGGTGCAGAAAGGTGCTCTGTGTATCCCATACTTAACATGGTAGATCAGAATTTGTTACGTTTATAGATCCTCTGTATAAATAACCAGACACTCAACAGTCCTTTGAAAAAAAATCCTATAAAATGTATAAAAGAATATCAGTATTGATTTTTCATCTTCTTTTAACATGTACAACTTCTAAGCAGAATTACCTTAATAAATTATAATTAATATTAAATCTGCATAAAAATAAAAGTCAAGTCTACATTTATTTTTCAATAAGCTCATTAAAGGATAAATAACACAAACATTTTCCTAAGAAACTGAATTATCTTTATGTATTCGGAAGCCTTTCTTTCGAGAGAAAAAGTACCGGATCATTTTACAAATTTGATCGAAAAATTCGGTAAAATTTGAAGTAAAGTGGGGAGTGTATGCTACTAGTTCAATATTTTTATTTCTTATCTCATGAACATTTTGCTATGAACATAAAGTTATGCAGGACATTTTCCTGGGCAAATAGTTTATTGAAGATTAATTAAATATATTTATTTCCTTTCGAATTAAATTTGTTTTAAAAATATAAAATTTATAAACAATCATAAAATATGTTAATATTTTATGGAGTCTTTACAATAGTAATACTATTAAACAAGAAATTGGATACCTGCACTAATGAGAGCAAAAAATGAACACAGAGAACAAACACTTTTTGAAAAGACCGAGAAACAGTTGCCCCCCCCCCCCCCCCCCCTTCTGAAGTTTGCACGCTGTCCGAACAAGTATTATCATCTTCGTCAACATTGGTTATTGCAATACCTTGCTGCTTCTTTTCTTTTAACTTGAAACGTCTTTCTTTAACGCACTAGACAAAAGTGCTAACGCACCACAAATGAAAGTAATATTTTACTTTTCAAAACTTGTTTAAGATATATTTGATGTATTATGCTACAAAATCAAAAAATAAAGCATTTAAATGTCTTTATTGATAAATAACTACAATGTTTTTTGAAGTATGGCCATTTCATAGAAAATGTGAAAACCGTATCCATACTAAATTGGAGAGATTGGAAGAATCAGTGAGTGAATGTTTAATAAAAATCCACAATGATTTTGTAAATATAATGCTATTTGAAAGTTGTATTGTGGAAATAAAAAAAAAAAAAAAAATTGGAGAGATAATTTTCTATTCTTTTCTTTTCAATTTTGTTCTTTATGTTTGTATTAATTAGAAAATCAGAAGAAAAAATTCATACCGTATGCGGCATTTGATCCCAGGTGAGCGTGTTAAAACAGACATCATGCTGTCTGCAAGGGGTTTCTTTAGAAATAGATTAGTAGACCAAAAAAAATCAAGCCATTAAGTAAACACTACTACAATTTCAATGTCGTTCCACAAAATTGGGGCAATCGGAAGTTTAGTGGACTGGGTATAGACAACGATGCATTGGATGACTAGCAGGCGAAATAATAGTCAACAGCTGCATATTATTTGATTTTTTAACCGGGAGACTGTTTCTGGTGTAACCTCAAGGATCATCATCGATAATTAGCAATGCATATATCTGGGCAAAAAAGAGGTACGCAATGCATATCGGGAAAATGGCTTTGGGCAAGAAAGTCATTTTGGGGTTTTGCCCTGACAGCAAGACATTTGCCCATCCCATTGTATTGGAGAAATATGGCGTTTTATATATACTAATACCGTTTAGGCAAATGTTCAATTCACAAAAAAGAATTTTAAGTGGTGCGTTAGCAATTTTGTCTAGTGTCTATTTAGATTTGTAAGTGTGTACATGTTTACAAAAGCTTCAATATATGGTTTTATATAATAGGAAATTATATACACTAAACATTGAAAATTCCGAAAATCCGGTCATGTAACTACCAACATACGTGCATGTTTTAGCATATAAGAATCACCCTACCCCGGTTATGAAAAAAGTTTCTGATGATAGATAACGAAATATTGTACATACATCACAAGATTAGAGAACATACATTAAAAGAGTTTGAATATAAATTACAAGATATATTTAAAAAACAAGGTCCATGTTTGCTCTGCTTCAAATTTGTATTATTAATGGACTTTTGAGGTTGAATATTATTCGTTTTGCCCATATATTTCAATTCATAAGAAAAGCAAAGCAACGAGCATTTTTCAGTAGGATCCTTATTAAGTGTAGATTCGAGTTTGGTGAAATTATAGCCCAAGCTGGAGATAGTATAGGATGTCATTACACCCTTTAGTCAACGAAATTGTAACTAAATGCACAGTGAATGCAAACTGAAAGGATATAGAAAATATCCTTTCCGGTGAATTTTCTACGGTCTTTCAATTATCATTCAGTTGACTGAATGTTAGAGACCTCCCAATTTTGTTTTCAGTTAATATCTTTTACTTGTATTTTTTTCTTTAAAAAATTTAAATGAGATTAAATTTTATGCCTAAATCTGGTATCGAACCATTTTGTTTTTAAAAAGTAAATTGAAGAGAGCCTAATTACTTGCAGAAATCCTGTTGTAAAGACAAGAAAACTAGCAATAAACGTAAAGAAAAAATCATTAAAATACGAATAAACGTTCACTGAAAGCAAACAGAACAAAACGGCATGTCAATGAGTGACTGAATGGTCATGAAAAGTCGCTAGAGTCTTGCCTATTCCTGTGTAGGGTCATTAAAGTTTTGCAAAGGAATCGGTGAGAAAAATATTAAAAATCTAACTTTTTCGTAAAGTCATCAAAAGTAAAAATTATATTGAAGGTAACTCAGTAAGTGTAGATTCGGGTTTCTTTATGCATGACGCATTGGGAAGGATGGGAACACAATGTGTGTTCATAGCAATATATAGAAAAATTCTTAAATATCTTTTGTCGCCAACTTGGCGCAGTGGTAAGAGTGTCTGCTTAAAGAGTTGAAACATTCGTCGCGGGTTCTACTTCCATTGTTGTACGTAGAGATCGGGCATTCATTTGATGCCGTATAAATCGAGGTTCCGTTTCAATGGACGTGCTGACATGAAACAGATTTCCAACTGTTTAATTTTGCTACATGTAAATGGCCGTGATCATGAGTTCAAAATATAGGAAACAATTCGAAGCTCATCACCTGCAAAGTTGCAGTAGTCGTACGGTAGACAGATTTTATATAGCAAAACAAACAAATATGAAAATTGTCTTCTTAAATTCAACAAAGCCATTTTTGATTTTATTTTTAATATGAATTATTCCCATTGAATTTTCTTGATCTTTTTTGTTGGATTCGATAAATCCACAACATTATTAAGCAAGGCAAAATAAAAAAGTGCATGGTTTTATTTTTGGTAAAGGTACAATAAAGTGTAAAAAATGCAATATGTAAACACCTTTATTAGATCCTTATGCCAGGACTCAAGATGTGTAACGGTGCAAACTTTACCTTAGAAATTATGCTGCAGAGATTATGTGTGTAATACATGTGAGGTCAATCTCTATCAGAACTGTGTAGATTACAATTTAATATCCGATCCAGAAAATAAGACATGAAGTTGTAACTTTTGAGTTCAACAAATCTTAGATCATTCCACCACAATTCAGCGTCCTATAAGAACAGAGATGTAAAATATCCTGTCAGCATTGAGAATCTCCAATATAATTTAAATATCAAGTTTAATTTCTAGATCCAATAAAAATCACTATGTACTACAAATTTTTGGAATTTGCAGTTCTAAGTAAGATCTCACCAGACAAGACTAAAATGAACTTGAAACTAGCATTGCACTTGTATTTGAATCAATTCAATCGGTCATTCATTTTCTTTTAAAATTACTAGAGAGGGAAAGATGTTGTACATTGATAATGATGGTTACAATGTTTACATAAACACTGAAAACAAACGAGAATACCTTATACCATTCCAATAATGGACATCACAAGCCATATCTAGCACTTTCACTTATGGCATCTTAGCATATATGATGTTATTTGCATTCTTCCTTGGTATGACCTCAAGTCCGTCACCTGTGAACTCCACTGAATAAAAATGAGAATAAACTACACATATTCTGTGGCGTAATCTGTCCAACATTCATCGACTTGTCCAACATTTCACTCGGTGGTCAAACATTGATTTTTATGCCCATTCGGCAAATCATTAGAAATGTTAAATTTTTTCCGTACAGATGGTAAAAAAACATTTTTAAAATGGTATAACAACTTATAATTTCAAATCAATTATTGAGGGACCGCAAGGGATTTTGAATCTTCTAACCCTTCAAACATCTGTCACCACCGTCCATACCTTGTTTACTGCAGCTGAAGAACAATATAATCAGAATCAATGCCTGGATCAATGCAGGACACTGACTGACACCTTTAAAATATACATACTGTGATTAAAACCTTTTTCTGACAAACTCAAATCAGAGAGTACTGTTCAACTCTGTTAAATTCTCAAGTTTAAGAATAAAAGGGAAACATTGTTCTTTTCATCCATTCACACGTTCCGTGTATCTCTTCATAGAGAAACACCGACATCTTACGAACGAATAACTCGCCCTAATTTCCCGAATCTCGATATTTTTCGGGATCAGCGATCGAACCCATATAAAGTTTAAAAAAAAGAAGAAATAAGTATATGTGTAAAATAGAACGGATAGTGTTTTAACCACGGCATCCTCCTGGATTTATAATATGGCTATAATACCTGTGTATTTAAGTCATATTAAGTTTATTTTTCGCAGCATATAGTATTTTAAACAAGAATTTCTACAAAGTTTTGGGGTTTTGCAATTTAGTTTTAGACTATAATTCCTTATTGTCCCCACCGTCCTTCGTGAAGTAACCCCCCCCCCCCTCCACCCTTCGACCCCTACTAGATCCGTACATACTTTATTTTTTTCTTTCATGCCACAGAATGACATTTTTTAAATTTTCCTTTCATTTCCCTTCTCTGACCCCTTTGCTCGTTTAAATGTCCATTGAAATGTATTGTAGCGTCACGGTAGCGACTACGACAAGACGTTGTTTTGAGGTATTTTGTGGGAATTTTATCTATCGAAATCCCAATAAATTGAAAAAATTTAACCGTGCAACCGTGAAGACAATAGACCACAATGACTGATCCCCGTTTTTGGTTACGTTCGTTCGTAAGATGTCGGTGTTTCTCTTATAAGGTCACCCAGCAGAAAATATATATATATATAGAAAAACCTTTACGGGGCGTATTCAAATATTTCTTGTAATCTTCTTAAATCGAAAATGTTTAAAAAATTTCAACGTGTATAATTCAAAAATATATAAATATGAGAAAGTATTTGCAAATTTTATATACTCAGTAATTAGTAATTAAATTGTTTGGTATATACACGTATATACATATTTGCATTCAAGAAAAGGAACATTATCACTGTCGTAAAGGAATTTTACACATCCATCGTCATTTAAATCGCTGCACGAAATGATACAGTCAACACATGCATGGATCATTGATTTCCTAAACAAACGAAAGGGACGCCATATTTGTTAGAGACCAAATAAGGGCTAACAGGTAAGACAATTTTGACTATAATTTATGCTTATTTAAATATGTCAAGCCGATTTAATTAACTTTACTTTATTATTCTTGTAAACAAATATATCTTGTATGCAATTTTTATTTTGTAACTTAAAGGAGAGATGACAGTTATGTACCATTCATTGTTACACAGGTACAAAACTCTTTCATAAATACAACATGGCAGCTTCAGAACTCCATGACAGGGCTCAAGATGTAAAACGCTGTCAACTTTGCCTCGGAAAAGACAGAAAGTCGGTTGCAGAAACTGTGTGTAACACTTGTAAAGTTAATCTATGTAAGGATTGTGTAGGTCATCATATGATTTCTAGTCCCAATATTAAACACGATGTTGATACTTTTGAATTTAAAAAAATTGAAATCATTCCATCGTATTGCATTGTCCACCAGGAACAGAAATGTGAAATGTTCTGTGAACTATGTGAATCCCCAATATGTCAGAAATGTCTAGCCTCTGGATCTCATGAAAATCACGCTGTGTCGCGAATTTCTGAAATTTATAGCTCCAAACTGGAGCTCATCAGACATGACTTAAATGAACTTGAAACTAGTATTGCACCTTTGTTTGAATCAATTCTCTCAGAAATAGGAACGATGTCATCAAGCATTGCAAAAAAACATGTTGACAGACAACAAACTATACATGAACTTGGTAAAAAATGTCACAAGTGTGTAGATAATGTCATTGAAAAATGTCTGAGTGATTCCAGGAAGATGGAAAAAGAGGATAATGATTCAATTCAGGGCTTGAAATCAGAGTTCAGGAATCGAATCTCATCAATTCAATCGATAATAATTGAAAACCAGTCTACCATTGTCTCGAATGATTCATCCAAAATTCTCAACTATACTTCACAAAATGGAAAATTTAGAATAATTCCCTCTAGATTTGATTTGACAGTGCCAGAATACAGACCCACAGAATTTTTAGAGGATGCATTGAGCAGGATAATTGGAAACATACCAGAAACAAGAAAAACTTGCATTCAGGGACAGATCCTAAGAGCTCCCCAACATGTTCTTTCTTTAGAGAGACCGATGAAACATGTTCTTTCAATTGATTTGCCACATAGAGTAAGAAATATAAATATTAAAAATATCAATGACATGTTTCTCAAAATAGCTTGTGTTCCAAACACAGATGAATTCTATGGCTGTGGTTTAATTGGAATCATTAAACACATGAACACAGAAGGAAAGTTGCTGGAGGAAATCACCAGCGGAGGATTGTTAGGTCCTAAAGATTTGACAGTCACAAGGGAGGGACTACTGATGTGCAGTGATGTTGTTGATAAGAGTATTAACATTGTTAAACCTGGCAAAATAGAATGTTTGATCAGATTAAAGGACTGGACACCAGATGCCCTATGCAGCACCCAAACAGATGACCTCTTAGTATACATGACATCTTTATACAAACTGGATGGGTTGAATCAAAGAAAAATCGTTCGATATTGTGGATTCACAATCACACAAGAAATACAATTAAGTGCCATGAGCAATGATTTAAAACATGAATCATTATATGTACCCTGTATTGAAGAAAACAAGAACCTTGATATTATTGTGAGTGACAGAAATTCCATATTAGTGTTCAAAAATGAAGGACAATACAGGTTTACCTATGATAGAAAGCCTCATACAAAGGAATACAACAAACCCTTTACTCCAAGTGGAGTTACCACAGACAGTATGTGTCAGATCTTAATTGCTGATGGTGCTAATAACATCATACATATCATTGATCAAAATGGACAATTTCTCTGGTATATAAACAACTGTGATTTCGATAATCCACGTGATCTCTGTGCAGACAGCAATGACATATTGTTCGTTGCCCAACCAGCAATCCGAAAAGTAAAGCAAATTAAGTACATGGAATAAAGTTTCAATGTATACGTACATGTAAGTAAACTTATATGACTTGTGAATCTCTGAAGACTGTGATGAGCAAAAAATTATAATACGTCATTTTTCTGATCGGACTGTTACGACTCTACTTTAATTCTATGGCGATCATGTGACTTTGTAAAAGCAAGGCACATTTTGACGCGGGGTTTTACTAAACTTAAACAGATCCTGATGGGCCGAATCAAAGGGCAAATATTGGTGAATTGTACCAGGATGCAATTCTGATTCAAGGAAAAAAATTAAATCGATAAGTACCCATGGATTTGAAAACGTTTTGTTTGAACCCTTCCAAACGACACAAGAGGAACCAAAAATTTGAGCGAAATGAAACACCATGATACGACGCTCCAAGGACTATGAACCTACTTATCACAGAGTTTGCAGGATACATTTCATAGAAAATTTTACAATCCTCGAACTTTTTCATGTAATAATTACAAATCGGTTTCTATTAGAAAACCCAAATCTATCGAGAAGCGAGAAAGAGCATTGGAGCAAAGTGCAACGACACCTTGATTCCAAGACAATCCTACAAAAGTGAATACAAACAACTAGAAGTATACAAATTACTTATCACTGGACCTGTCCTTCAATTGATTAATTTTTGCATTTTGAGCTAGACACCTTCATGTCAGACAGGGCTCTAGCTTTAATACAATTATTTATTATCCACCTGATGCTCATCCTAATTTGATATGACTATATCATTCATGTGTACTAAACATCTGAGGTTTACAAACTTTTCTAAACATACTTTAAAAATATTATATAAAGGCTTTTCTCTAAGGATTAAAATAGCAAGTAACATTTTAAAGGTGGAAGGGAGATTTGGGTCCCTGACAGGAAATTAGGGGACAATACCAATCTCACCGGGAATCATGCCACTAAAGGTGGAATTCTACGGTTCCCAGGTCTTTGGAACAACCATGTGAGGTGGAATAAATTTATTGTAAATAGATCTGTCCTTATAATGCAGTATAGGGGGGAAATGTACCCAAAAGACTTAATATTTTCTATAGTTTGCATACTGTACATTCTATAAAAAGCTGTCTTTTACAGATCCAACACATATGCCCCAAGTGTCATCTCAGTAGCAGCTACAAACCATGTACTAGTAGACAAAAATGTGGGCTTGTTATTTGTTGTGCATGAATCAGTTGTAGGGTCTTGCACAAATGAGAAAATTTCAGAGTGAGGCACAAGTTATCAATTTATATACTAATATCCATACTGTAATGGGATAAATCTGTACTCAAAATTTTTATTTATTTTTATGCATGTATAATTATACAAACCGTGCAGATGTTGGCTGAAAATTGTTTTGCATTTTTTATTTAGACATTTACTTAGCACCAACCACAACTCCTGAAACAGATCACAGCTACAGCAGACCACCTGTAGACAGGTTTCTAACAACCCGTGATGATGTTGAAGATAAAGGTACGCAGACAGACCTCACTTCCGAAGACATGAACGATACTCTCAGAGAAAATGAACAATTAAAGGCAAAACTCAATGATAAACATTGCACTTCCCAGAAACCTCATCATTGAAAAAGTAACTAAAATTAAATAATTTATCCAAAACGTTTGAAAACTCTAGTAAAATTGGGAACTTTCAATAAAATTAGTTACTCAACAAATGAAACAAATCTGAAATATTGTACCGAAGAACAGTAAAAATAAAAAGGGATATCAAAATAAAGGGAATAAACCTGGTCCATCTAGAAAGCTATTAATGTACCAGAATTTGGTCCGTACACTTGTGTGATTTCGCCTTCCGTTACCTATGTTTGTGGTTTAATGTCTGAGTTATTAGAGGGTCTTGTTCAAGAATCTCTTCTTAACCTGGGTATTTCATATGTATTTCTTGTTTAAAGATATCATTTTCTGGCTATCCCGAGAACTAATGAAGACGTATATGCCAAAACCTTATTTCCAGAGACCACAGCAAACATTGACTTCTTAAGAGATTTAACGCAGATGCAGCTTCTGCATTTCCTATTAATGCATCTTTACCATAACGTGATTACTGATGCCTGTATCTGAGAAAAATGACTCCTTCAGTGCGGCCAAGGATTTGTTTCCGTGTTTCCCCTTCGAGATTTAGATTAAAATATTTATTTTAAAAAGTTGGGATTTTGTCAAGTTGTGATTGGAGTGGATTGATATCGATCGACCAATCAGCATTTTTTTTTTGTATACGACAATATCTGCATTTGGTTTATACACTGAAGAAAACTTGTTCATCTAACAACTTTTACCTTAAAAAAGAAATGCATATTATAAATAATTTCCTTCATTCATTGTTAATTATGCATATTTCAGTTCTTTGTTGCGTAATTTTCCTATATCTAGTCAAAATTTCTAAGCAGAGTGTCAAGAACATGATATACTCTCAAATGGAAAATTCACATTAAATAATCTCTATGGAATAGGACCAGCACTACCTCTAATTCTAAACCGTTAAAATTTTGTGGGAGAAATTAAGGAGGAGGGGTATTATCGTTCATTATAAAATTCCCAAATATGTTCAATGAGATTTAGATCAGGGTTTTATCACACATTCAGATGCCTTTTGGTTAATTTACGTCGGCATTTAGCTCGTACGTGTACCGCTTAGAGGATGACGCCGACTGTTTGCGATGATATTAGACTGTCACAAGCACCACCAATTTCTCTATATTTTCTTACCACTTAATTTGTTTTAATGTTTCTAAAATTATTGAAGGACAATGTAACAATCTTTTAACCTGGTTGAGGGGCTAAACCTTGACCCTAGACGAAAATCCAGATCACTTCCGGTTTGGTTAAATTTTGTCAAAAGCTTTCAAACTGGGAAACGTTCGCGATGAAAATGACGTATTTCCTATAGAAAAATGTTTTAAATGGGTTTATGTACTGATTAAATCTTTAAAAGTAACATCAAGGACAAATAAACACCAAAATAAAAGTGCGTAAATCGTGGTACAAGGATGATCCAGATATCAACATTCCAATGAAGCAAAGATACTTCAAAAATACTGAGGTGCATAGTAAGCTTTGCCTTGGTTTATACACTGAACATAAATTGTGTGTAAACGGTGTGTAATGGTGTGCAATGGTGTGTGAATGAATATATGAACAAGGGGTTCAACAACCAACCGAGGAAAAGAACTCTTTTCTTGCTCCACCGAGGTCAGGCATTGTCGAAATACTCAAATATACGAAATATAAAACAAAGGAGGCAACAATCACAACCTCTCTACTTGACAACAGTATACATGTATAATTATGCAAGATACTGTATACAGGGTTATTTTCGCCCTTTCACACTTGCAAACAATTTTGCCCCGTTTTAAATTCGCCCAGTCACAGTTTTGTTTAAGAAATTAAACTGCATTCTTTGAATTTGCCCCGTTTTAAATTCGCCCAAGTGATAGTAGGGCGAAAGGGGCGAAAATTTCCCTGTATACAGTATATCAAAATCTAAAAATATGTTGTGTAAAAACAAAGACTAGCCACTCATGACATAATGTACTTTAAGGATAAGAAATATTTTTCATTCAAGTCTATTTACACAAGTAATACCGGTGTAAAGACGAATAATGACCCCCATCGAATAATGACCGGGGGTCATTTTTCGACAGCGAAAAATGACCCCCAGTCATTATTCGACGTAGAAAAATGACCCTTTTGCCCGTAGAAAAAGTGTCACCACCCTAAAAATTTGCAGAACCACGTGAAGAAAAATGATCCCCGTAGAAAAAAGACTCCCTGTGAATTTAAGCTGAAATTTTTAGGGGGCAAAAAAAAATTAGATAAAAAAGCATGTTTGCCAAATTGCTCACCTGAGCTTATTTGGAATAAAT
>NW_026935592.1:0-6704 GCF_032062105.1 Saccostrea cuccullata
AGAAGATTTCGTTTTTCTAGAACGCTCCTTGCCAACTTTTCGTCCGGGTCCACAATACCGATGACATCAATGTCTCCGAGCTGTTCTAGGCGCAAGCGTGGTCCCATGGCAGGTGCTGCCGACCGAAGTTAATGGCGCCAGCCCTATGAAGCCTATCTTAAGAGTAACCTGATCCGCCATCTGTAAAATCACTCTTGGTTAATTTTCAAGATTCATCAAGCGAAATCTACAGTATTAATACATTGACTAACCTGTCTTAGCTTAGTTTTAGGTCCAATTCTCTGCTGAGTTGATGGACTTTTAAATTCCCGTCCTTGGTTCAAATTTTCCGTTTCTCTGAAGATGACCCAATTTTGTTCTATCATTGAAATGTTTGTTCTGATTGATATAGAGTCTGCGTAAGAAATTTTACTTCGAGTTTTTGGAGGCCATCTTTTTACATCGTAAAATTATACCAGCGCTGTGTTTTTAAAATGAGGTCACACGAATGGAAACAAAACACAAAGGGAAAGGAACAATTAATGTAACCCTCATTTTGTTATGTATTTAATATAGTCAACAGCTTTTTTTTTGTATGTGAAAAAAAACCCCCCGACTGACAGAAAAAAAAGGGAAAATATTTCAAAATGCATCCGCTTATATCGTTCTTTTTGCAACAAAATATTTTAAAAAAAGGTAATCTCAACAAAATGATAATGGCCAGTTTATATTTAGATACTGTATACAAAAAAATAAACAAAAGATTGTCTAAATTTTTTTCAGATTAAGTGTTTTGACGATTTGCGTAGGTGTTGTTCTACTTTGAAATCAAATATTTAGTTTGGCGATAAAATGAATACCCGTATAATAGTAGAATTATAGAACTCTGTAATTCAGATGTGTAATTCTGCATTTGATGACCAGGTTTCCAAGTCATGTATTAATTTTTGCATTGGTAAAGCATACCATTGAAAATCTTTAAAAACTTGGACGGGTCAATCATAGAAAATACTAAATATGGTAAATATAGTATTTTGAAATATGAGTAAAAAATGAAGATAAGCTGGTTCGGGGGATACTCAGACTTTTCTTGAGAAAAAAAATACAGGAAAGGGCAGCATTTTGGGGAAACGTATTCAAATTGGACATTTGGGCTAGATACTTCTAAACCGTGACGTGACATATCTAACTTGACTTTTCGTCGAAGTCTCCCCCCGGGGTTTTATAACTATCCATTTTCAGAAAGCTCGTGTGACCTTAATGGTAACTGGAAAGTGGTGAAATTTTCTAATATTGTTGCATTATGACTCTATATTATGGATATTTGTTGTTTGCTTTCATCAAATCACGATAAAATTTTAGAAAGAAATTCCACGAACTTTTGGGTCAGCCCTGTATATATATTATGAAGTAATTATATATATCATATATGTGCAATATAAATATTATACACATGGAAGGTTTGTTATTCCGGTCACTGATTTAAGATAACTTAAGGTCATTAGATTTAAGATAATTTAGGCCATTAGATAGGGATTTATGGACGTTGTCCTTGTTTCCGGGGAGAGATACCTTTAAAAGTACACACATGCAGGTCTCACATAGTTATCAAATGTGGGTAAGTCAGTTCATTTTCCTAGATTTTCCTTATTTCAATGTTCTTAATACAAACAATTTACATAAATTCAGAGCATTAATATCATATTAAGAAGCATAGCGTTCGGCAAATGCTTCGATGTATTTTTATACGTCTATTAGAGATATTTTCACTCATATTAAGATGTTATTACTTGCTGGTGTATGGCTACAAATTTATTCCTGTCCTCGACATTTTGGGCCTTTGAGCTTATTTAAGCTTAAGTTTATTTTCCCCGACCTTTTGCTACGCGGGGCCCCGGTTAATATTCTCTCATCCGAAGGACCGGTTTCCTTCTGCTACCGGTGTAAAGACGAATAATGACCCCCCATCGAATAATGACCGGGGGTCATTTTTCGCTGTCGAAAAATGACCCCCGGTCAATATTTTACGGCGAAAAATGACCCTTTTGTCCGTAGAAAAAGTGTCACCATCCTAAAAATTTGCTGAAAACCCACGTGAAGAAAAATGACCCCGTAGAAAAATGACTCCCTGTGGATTAAAGCTGAAATTCTTAGGGGGCAAAAAAAATTAGATAAAGACGCATATTGGCCAAAATGCTCACCTGAGCTAATTGGGAATAAATTGATGATATATTGATCTCATAACATTATACAATTATAGCTATATTTTAAGGTCAATGATATGATTCAGAATCTAAAGGAGTAAAAGATTTATCGAGCCTAAAGGGTAAGATAAACAGTGTTTTTCGATGGTGGAAATCATCGTACTGACAGAAAAAAAATCAGCAGTATTATATATGTATTATTATATCCTCCTCTTGTGTATAACTATAAAGGTACTGTGAGCAATGAGCTCACTAAATAATACCCCCGCCTCTCATTTGAATATGATAGCAGTATCCATGTTTTGCTCTGGAAAATCCAAAATATATGTCAGATCAACAAGTAAACTAGGAGATGCACAATAGCAATATGTAATAAAGATTCTGTGAAAGTCTCATTTCCTTCAAGGGTATGAGCGGAGTTGCGGATAAGAGATGGGTACCCCAAAGCGTAACAGACGGACGGACATACCGATTACTATATTACCCTCCCACTTTTCAAGCGGGGGTATAAAAAGATGTGTTTGTGAAACAGCTATGCCCCTATATGGCACCATAGCGAAGATTAAACTTTTCTTAAATGCAATTTAAATATATTGGTAACCAAAGTAAGGTCTTCTCACAAGAAATACAATTGCAAAATAGGAAAGCCCTGGCACGGCTTGTTCAAAAGTAATGGCTAAGAATAAGGTTTTGAAAGGTAGGTCAAACTCAAAGGTCAAAAGGTCAAAGTTGATGGTTTCTTAAGAAAGGTTTAATGTAACAAGGATTACATATGTGAAGTATGAAAACCCTAGCCCTTACCATTCAAAAGTTATGGTCAAGGTTAAAGTTTTTTTCATAAGTAAGGAAATCTCCAAGGTCAAGGTCAAAAGGTCAAAGTTTTTAGTATCCAATGAAAGGTCATGCCAAAAAATACATATGTGAAGTATGAGAGTACTTCTATCTACCGTTTTTAAGTTATGGCCAAAGTAAAAATTTGGCATTTTTGTGTAAAATGGACACAAACTCCAAGGTAAAGGTCAAAAGGTCAAATTTTGTGGTACCTAAAGTAAGATCTTGTCTTAAGGAATACACATATTAAATATGAAAGTCATAGCTCCAATAAATGAACAGTTATGGTCAAGGTTACAGACCGCCAGATAGACAGATAGACATACAGACGGACACGATAAAACTATATATCCCGAATCTTAGATTATGGGGACATAAATAGAAATGGTCTTCAATTGACTGTTCATATTACGATACAGTAAAATGAAGACGTTACAAAAATGAGAATGTTTGTTCTGATTTTCATATTAAATTCTCTGGAAAATATACTCAGAACTGAGTAAAATGGTGGAGTAAAAACAAGAATTAAGAAATGTAATGAATACTGTGTGCTAAATCAAAAGATTATGTCTACATGTATAGTTTTTGCATTAGAATGTGTATTTTACACTAGCCCATTGCTTTACAGGGCATATTTTAGGTGTTATACCCACCCCACCCCCTTACTTATTTAGGAGCAGGTCGATTATCAACAAAAGCAACAACAAAAAACTACCCTTCCTTTATTTTTCTGTAAGGAGGGACTAAAAAAAAAGCTTAAAATAATCTACTATTCCACCTATTTTCAACCGTTACTTTCCCACAATACTTTCAAGTATACCCCACCAACATTTAAAGTATGCTTTAATCATTGCGAAGTAAATTATGATATGATATTACTTGTGTGAAGGCTTAACTTCATTTCGATATTTTATTTAGAGCCTCTTTCAGTATTATTGAAAGGTATAGAGTTTTATTTATATTTTTGCCTTTTCATTAATTTTTTTTTGTTTTGATTGTTTTGATTTTACGTAATTTTTTTTTTTTTTTGGGGGGGGGATAAAAATTTCCTCCTCTTTCATTGTCAAATAGGGTTTTCCAAACTTATACAAGCTAAAAGTTGAAATGAAGAAAAAAAATTCCTATTAAGGAATATTTAAACCTGATTGTTGCATGGTTTGATTTCTAAAAACAAGTGGAATATCATTCTTTAAGCAAACATGATAAGGAGGAATATTAAAAAGAAATTTTATTTACTTGACAATTAAAGAAGCTCTTTTCAAACACAATTTTAGCACTGAAAGACTACGTGAATCTCTTAATTATTTCATACGACTTTTGGTATTTTTCTGGTTACAGAAAATGTAAAACTTAGTTTCACTGTAAGAAAGATATCAAAGAGTGTATATTGTGAAAAAAAAAATTAAAAACTCTATTTCGTAATATTTTTTCCTTTCACCTGTTATAAATTTTGTATCACATTTAAGGGAGTCATTTTTCAATGGGGGTCAATTTTTTATAGGACTAACATATAAAATAATTACCCCTAGGACTCTTTTTCTACAAAAAATGTTTTTTTTCCACAGGTGGGGGGTCATTTTTTGTCGTTGAAAAATTACCCCCGGTCATTATTCGATGGGGGTCATTATTCGTCTTTACACCGGCTTCCACGTCCCGCAGTGGGGTTCGAACTCGCGACGATAAGATCAACTCCATCGCTAGACTAGAGTGAATAAGATACCACTGCGAGCAACCGAAGTCTTCAATGAAGACCATTATAACGTTATAATAGTTGTTAGGGAATAAATAGTACTACAATAGTTACCCTTTAGTCTTCCTGTAAAATTTGAAGTTTACATCTGTAGTAAGCAATCACATTATAACCATAATTTCAGTCCGAGACTTTAGAACCCTTTTCTCTATTTGAGGAGCCTTGTGATTTCAAAAGTACATTAAACCTTGAGGAAACATTGTCTTAATTTTTATGGTAAAAAGGCAGTGATAAATCAGGTAAAATGATTAATACCGAGATAGCTAAATTTCTACATTCTGAATCACCATATTATTATGTTATCGTTTGACAGCGGGATATCATATTTATTTTTTCATCAATTAAAAAAAAATCAGTTAAAAAACATGCAAATATATATTTTCAAATTGAATAATATATTTTTTAAGCCATAAACTTTGAAATTACGGACCAAAGATTGAAAGAATATGAAGAAAATGGTTTCATTATCATAAGGTACGTGTATGCAATACTTTTTCACAGCAAAAACAAAACACAGTTTTTATAAGAGTTTCATAGCAATCTTTTTTGACATACAATGAGAATGATAAGCCACAATATGCATGTACTAATATTCTAGTCCTTTTAAACAGGAATTTCTTCGATGACGAAGAAGTGAGAAAGATGAAAAAATGTTTTGAAGAGACAGAAGAAATGGCCAACCAAAAGATATCGGTATTTTTATTTATTTCATGCAATTTATGAATCGTTTTTGAAATTTTAATCTACACTAAATTTTTGTTGTTGAGATTTTAATTATCATAAGGTATGTCGTCTTTCCCTTAAACTTCATTGTGACATGACCCGGCGAGTTTTCCTTTGAAGTCAAGCGTACTGTAACTGCGATACAGAACACTTTTTGTGGGCGTTTCTTATGCAAATGAGCAGAAACTGTACTGTATCTGCAAAATATCAACGATACAGTACGGTTTATTTTTAGCCATGACGGAAAGCTGTATCCATATTCAGACACAAGAATCGTTCAATTTCCATGAAAGCACTGTTGGTATTTACTCAAAATTTGAGGTGAATTAAGAATAAAATTTTACAACGTAGTTATCAATAGTGTCGAATTCAAAAATTTTAGAAAGGAGGGAGTGGGGCAGTTCACAAATGATTACTACGCCCCCCCCCCCCTAAAAAAAATAAATGGAAACTCGTATATTATACACGGGGGGGGGGTAGATTTATAGCCAACCAAGACACTATGTAGTGTTATCGTTTCTTGTTGATAAATTAATAAGCGTATGTATACAAGTTTAGCAAAAAACATATACGAAAGCGAAAAAGAAAACAAAAACTCACAGGAGGGTTGACCGGGGGTACCAGTGAGTGCTGGGATCCCTTTTGGTTACTCTAAATTTTATTAAAAACATTAAGTTAAAATACCCCCCCCCCCCCCTCGCTTTCATTTCATCTGTTTATTTCATTTTTTTAATAATACGACAGGTGTAGGACATTGTCGGACTTTTTTCTCAGAATACAGTTTCGCAGAAGTATTTTTGTTTCAAAAACATTCCCACATGATTCTTATATATTTAAATGTTTTGGATTAAATCGTAGCTTAAATTTAAAAAACAAAGTCGGCAACAGCTGAATAGAGAAAAAAAACCTACGCAATCAAATTTAAATTTATTTTTTTGGAAAACAAATTATATAATGCATCCCCTAAATAATTATTTTAAAATGATAAATACCTGCATGTCCACCTCTCTCGGCATTTCACTTGCGAATGCTTAAAATGGGATACTAAATCAATTTTCTGCTAAAATCATCCGATTGGTTGAGAGATATGTACCCAAATATGAATGTAAATTGGTGAGGTCATTAGAAAGGTCATGTCACAAGTCATTTAGAATACTCGTTTCCTATTGTATCAGAGATACAGGGCGGGGCCCGGCTCGAGCTATCGCTCTCGCCTC
>NW_026935593.1:0-67419 GCF_032062105.1 Saccostrea cuccullata
AGGTCAACTTTGGACAGAAGATAATTTAAATGATAGATCTTATCTCATTATAAAACATCGACTGTTAGATGTTTCTAGGCAAGCTATATTAGAAAATATATCAAACTCTTCAAAGTGTAATTTATATCAACATTTAATTGATAATTTCTGTTTGCAATGGTATTTAACAAAACCTATTGATAAAAAATTAAGACAGCTATTAACAAAATTCAGGTTATCTAATCACACGTTGAATATTGAAACAGGTCGACATCATAACGTACCTAAAATGATAGATTATGTACATGTTGTAATCTCAATGATATAGAAGATGCATTTCATTTTATTTTGAAATGTCCATTGTATATTGATATAAGAAAGAAATTTTTGAAAAAGTATTATTATACTAGGCCTAGTGTCTTTAAATTAATTCAACTGTTAAGTTCTCATCATATTAAAGATCTCGTAAATTTGGGCAAATTTTTGAACGCAGCAACAATGTTAAGAAAAAATAAAATTGATGTATAGAATTATTCCCATGTATGTGTTCTTTACGTTCACTCTCTCTGTATGTGTTTTTCTTTTTGTTATTATCATGTTTGTTGTATAACTCTGATGGGCCAGTTGGCTTAAAGAAATAAAGAAACAGATGTTAATGTCTGTAATAGTACACAGCTGTGAATTAATGTCGGAAAACGTTTATTCTAAAAGAAAAATATTGTTACGTTTTGTTGATGAAAGTTTTTATATCATTTTCACTCTTTATTTTAGTTCCAGTGCTAATTTTTAAGCATTTAGTATTATGAAGTTTAAATTCATTATACATGTATAAAATATATTTTGTTATTGCTTGGAGTAATTTATTATGAAGTGATAATCTAGATATATTGTAATTTGTTAGGTTGTATCATTATAGCCAATTATGACCTTGGCCTTCATAGTGGTCCTATTTAAGCATATTCTTCGATATTTTTATTCACAAGTCACATATACAGTATATATTGCATCTTTATAATGTAAAAAATATTAAATGCACAATGTAGATATATTGTCAATCATATTCATGTATATTTTTTAAAATTCATTTTTAAGAAACACGTCATTAAGAGGCCGTGTCAGTAACCATTGAGATTTACATGGAAAGTCAAAAATTTTGAATTGGGCAAAAACCACCCTAAAATATTTGAACAACAACAAAAAACACATTTAAGACAAATTTTACAAATTTATTCATCATCATTGGTTTCCATGGCAACAAATGTGATTTGTATAGTAAATTCTCAATGAAACATTGTAAAATAATACAAATTTAGACATATTTAAATGCAGAGGGGGGAACAATTGGAAAGTCTTAATTTGTTTTCTTATACTGAAATAATGAAAGATGCATCAGAAGAAAATATTTGTATGTCTGTACGTATTATTAAAAATTTTGATATGGTTGCTATGGCAACCGAAAAATGACAAGGTTTTTCATGATGGGAATATCCATGGAAAATTAAGTTTTTCAAAAGTTGAATACTTAAAAACGCAACAACCGTAGATATTGTATGTCATACAAAGTTAAAGATATATCCCAATACTATGAAATAATAAAATAAAAATTGGTAGTCGGATGTCCCAATTTTTTTTTCAGAAATCAAAATTTGCATTTTTTCAAAACACTTTCAATGGATTTTCGCAAGTTTTGGCAATTTTTTTTTAATATTACAACAGATATTTAACAGTTAGATGCCATATCTACAGAAACATAGTACTTAGAAAAAACTCCATAAAATGTACGACTTTTTTACAAAACAGTAGGAAAAGTAATCTCCATAGCAACGGAATTTATACCCTAGCAACTGACTTGACTAGGATCGGCAAAACATGAAACATACACCCAGGAAATTAAAGCCTCTCAAGTGGAATATTTGGGTCATGGCATCCTGATCAACTGTCAACCCTGTTGTACTTACCCCATCATATAAGTAATAATAAGTACCATTGCTCTACAATGTCTAATAGTTATACAATATAGTCAGAATGTGGACCAAATACGCAAAAACTTGACCATATATGACATAACAAAAGCTGAAGTTATATGTCAAAATGACGCAATGTTCAACCCAAAGGGACTCCAATGCTGTCTACTGGCTAATTTACATTGCTGTACCATGTTTATTATTCAAGTTATAAACCTAAAAACAACTAGAACTGTCCAAACGGGACAAAATAACCCCCCCCCCCCGCTGGGTTTTTCAGAAGTTCTAAATCATGAATATTTTATGGATCGAAGAGAAGAGAGAAAAGCTAAAACATTTTAGTGCAAATGTAATTGCTCATTAATTTTTTTTATAAATGAAACGAAGGTGCAGCCTAAAAATAGACTAAATGTATGGATCACACATGAATTATGAATTTTTTTTTGTCAGTGACCTTGGACTTGCATAAATGACCTTGGTTTAAAGTCATGACAAGTTCTCAGGTCAAAGCAATGTTTGTGTAAAATGGGAACCTTCTAAGTTTATCCATAAGAAAGATATGGACCAGACATGAATTATAATTTTTTTACTGTCTGTGCCCTTGAACTTGGACAATTGACCTTGGGTCAAAGTCATGACACACCCTTATGTCATAAGTAATCTTTGTGTAAACAAGAAAGTATCCAAGTTTATCAATAAGAATGATATGGACCAGGCACAAATTATGAAGTTTTTCCTTTCAGTGACATTAAACTTACACAATGAACCTTGGGTCAAGGTCATGACACATCCTCAATACAATAAGCGATTTTTGTGTAAAACAGGAACTTACCAATTTTTCCATAAGGCAGATATGTACAAAACATGAATTATGAACTTGTTGCTTTTATAACCTTGAACTTGCATAGATAACATTGCATCAAGGTAATGATAAACCCTTAGGTTATAAGGAATCTTTATGTGAAATAGGAACTAACCAGTTTACCCATAAGCAATATATGGACCATGCACATATTAAGAAATTTTCCTTTCAGTGACCTTGAACTTAAATAAACTTTGCTGAAGGTCATAACACACCAGGTCATAAACCCTCTTTGTGTGAAGTAGTAGATTCAAGTTAATCCAAAATAAAGATATGTGCCAAACATGAATTTTACAATTTTTCTTTTAGTGACCTTGAACATGCACAGATGACCTTGGGTCAAGGTCATGACACACCCTTAGGTCATGAGGAATCTTTTTTTAAAATGGGAACTTACCAAGTTAATCCATAAGAAAGATTTGAAACGGACACAAATAATGAAATTTTTCTTCCAGTGACCTTGAACTTCCCCAAATGATCTTGAGTCAAGGTCATGACACACTCTTAGGTCATGAGCAATCTTTGTATGGAGTAGTAGATTCTAATGTTCCTCCGTAAGAAAGATATGGACCGTACATGTTTGCACAGCTAGACAGACGGACGGACGGATAGACAGACAGACAGACAAGCTGATTCCTATATACACCCCCCCAAACTTCGTTTACAGGGGGTATAATGAGAAGTCGTGTCTGTTAAACACAAGACGACCTTATACTTATTCAAATGAAAATAAACCTTAACATCAGCAAGGCTTGTGAAAATGTAGTTTACAGCAACTTTATATTTCAAGTTTTATCTTATTTTACTATCAAAGACCAATCAACTGGTCAAATATCAATGCTCACTAAAAGTATCACAGATATAAATGTAAAACAAGAGTTTTCCATTGAAAATGTGTGTCTCAGGAGTCAGGAATGACATATCAAATTGTGACAGACAGATAGATTGATGGTCAGCTAGTCAGACTGACAGACAATGGAGAAGTGATCCCTAGGAGTCCCCTTGCTATGCAGGCGACACAACTAGGCACCATTACAGCATATCTTGTACCTGATTCTGAGACTGAATTTTTTCTGAAGTGTACAGTCAAATATTTTACAGAAATATTTTGCTAGAAATAATAATATATCGTATAAGTGGAAATTTTAGCGAGATGCAAATTTAGCGATTTCTACCAAAGTCTGGTATTTTATTTTTAGCCAGAAGTAATTTTAGCGATTTTAAAATGTTTACAAAAGAAGCTATTACAAATAATAAGACATTAATTTTTAGCAATATTCAATTTTAGCGATGTCAGCACCCTCTCTAATAATGCCAAAATTAAATCCTCGCTAAAAATTCTACTTATACAGTATGTTCTTCAAAGTACATTTATGCACAGTAAACAAGAAGTATGACACATTTGATTTTAGATATTATCTATTTTAACCAACTAGAGCTAGAGCAGTATAATCCAAGTGTTGTCCACAGACAGATGGACAAACAAACAGGGTGATTCCTATATCCCCCTTCCAAAAACTTTGATATCAAAATCTTAAACTTAGTAAGAAAATGTTTTTTAGTTCACTGCTTTAAGAGCCATATCAGAAATCTGATTCAAATTGTTCATGTTCCCTTCAGCTGTCAAGTCATTTTCTTCACAGTCAGTGTTAGACCTCTGCCTTTTCACCAATGGCATCAAGATACATAATCAAGGTCTTCCTTCTATGTAATGGACTATCTTCATGCTCTTGAGAATCCTGGCATTCAGATGACTTTCACAAGGTGTTTGGAAAAGTTGTCGTCTGAAGTTGATTCCACCTACAAAAGAAAGATACAAAATCAATCCAACTAACAACTTCATTTAAAACAAGTTCATTTTGACACAAATAATACTCATGCTGAGACAGTGTTTCACAGCCCTGAGCCAAAGCTATTCACACCTTCAATGTCAAGGTCAAGGTAAACTTTGATGGAGTTTTCAGGTCTGTATTTCTATATGCCTCATGGAACAGCTTCATACTTGGCATACAATGCTCCTAATGATAAGGTGGTGTGCCATGACCCTAACTCAATGTCAAACTTCAATGCTAAGGTCACAGTAGACTTCAATGAAATTGTCTTATCTGAAATGCATTTCATACCTGCCTCAAAAGCACAGCTTACATGACACAAATGTGCCTCGTGATATCAGTCTTTAACAACCTTTGACAGAAGACCAGGTGAGCAATATGGGCCCATTTTAGGCTTCTTGTCTGGGTTTAAAATATGAAGTTCATAGGTCAAATGGATTTAAGTTTTTGAGTCACAATCCTTTCAAGTTTGAAGTTTCCAGGACATATAGCATTTGAGTTATCTCTCAACAAAGAAATGGATGAACAAAGTGATTACCGGTACTCTTTGAGGCTGGGCTCTTAAGAACAAGCTGATGCTCAAGGTAGTTCTAAACAAGTCAGGGCTCAACTCCAATATAAGGATAAAGTAGTACTTTCATATTCATACATCACTGTATATTAAAGTAATGTTACAGAGTTTATTATTTCTACATTCCACACATGAATTTACTTTCGACCGTGGACAGGTCGACGGTTGACAGTTGACACTTTCCTTGTGTTCTAGTGTCGACCGGGGACAGGTCGGTTGACAGTGACACAATCAGTTGACTTTCAAGTGACACTTTCCGTGTGTTGACCGGGGAAGTTCGACCAGGGACAGGTAGAGGACATCGACCGAGGACAGGTCGGGGACAGGTCGACGGTTGACAGTTGACACTTCCCTTGTATTTTAGTGTTGACTAGAGACAGGTTGACAGTTGACGCTTTCCATATGATCTACTATGGACTGGGGACACTGACCCTAAATACACAGCTATAAATGTGAAACTAATCACAGTTATTTACACAAGACTAACCCTAATCACAGCTTTTAATACGAGACTAACCCTAATTACAGACTAACCCTTAAACTTAATCACAGCTTTAAATACGAGACTAACAGTAATCACACTTACGAATGCGAGACTAACCCTAATCACAGTTATGTATGCGATATTACCAACTGTCTCTTTGACTGTCAACTGTCCCCTATCGACAGTAGAAATTGTTAAATGTCAAATGTCAACTGTCCCCAGTCGACTGTACCGTCCCCGGTTGACAGTAGAAATGGTTAAACAAGCGGTCGACAGTAGAAATGGATGCTGTCAAAAGTACCGAATCACTACTTTTATAAATAAACCTTGCGCATAGGGACTACATACCCTTATATTGGAGTTGACTCCAATTCAGTACATGTAAAAAATTCAGTACAACCCTCTATTTGTTCCATATGCTTGGAATCTGGTTGTACTTCATGGTTATTTGGTAGTTCACATAGCAGCTCATCATCATCATGATTCTCCTGAAAGTATTTCATATCTGTTTACAAATTTACAAGACCCTACTGCATATAGTTGCTGATTCTTTATAATAAACAAGCTGATGCTTAAAGTAATTTAAAGCAAGATAAGTTTGTGAAACAGTATGCCCCCAGCGTCAACAAATATAGAAAAGCTAGTTTTAGCAAAAAGATCAAGGTCTAAAGGTTACTGATGTTGGTGTAATCTAAAAGAACTTAATTAGTGGATTATGTATACCAAATATGATCTCACAGTTCAAAAGTCATGGTAAAGGTTAAAGCTGACAACAGATAGACAGAAAGGACAAACAAAAATATGTTCATGCTCTTTGGGCATAATAATTCAGTACATGTAAAAATTTCAATACAAACCTTTATTTGTTCCACATTAATTGGATCTGCTTGTACTTCATGGTTATTTGGTAGTTCACATTGCAACTGATCATCATCATGATTCTCCTGAAAATATTTTAGACCTGTTTACAAACTTACTTGAGCCTATAGCATATATAGTGACTGGGATATGATATATTAAGACATTAAACTGGACAAAGGGGATACTCCAATACTTGATATCGCGATTACTTAACTTAGTGGAACTCTTTCGCTATGGAGGTAGGGAACGTCTGTTGGCTTGGGACAAATGTGCTATTGAATACAATGCAAGATCGATCATTGTAGAATTTTTGAGGACAGATAAGTAAAAAAATCCTGGTGGAATACCGTCCTTAACAATCGCTGAACCAGCCTAATTAATTTTTGAGAGGAGCTAATCCTTCAATGTTACATTTTTTACGATATTTTTAACTAAGCAGGCTCTTCTCATTAAATTTTCATTGAAAATCATGGCATATTAAAGCTGATAAAATAATCTAAACTTTCCTTATTTGACAATCTACTATTTGGAAATCAATTCTTGGCAATGCATTGTACTTTCGGCATAAAATTGTTCAAATCATTCGATTGTCACTACTGTAAACAATGCCATTGTGCCCCTGTAATCTCGTGAGATTCGAGCTTTCTCGACTCCCCCCCCCCCCCCCCCCCCCCCCGCAAAAGAGTGGTAGTAAGTTAGATAACTGCGAGGTAATCGCGATATTACATATTTAGTCTCACATTTTCAGAATTATCGTATTCAGAAATTGTGCCCAACCTGATCAAAGGCTTCGGAGGAATAGCACCCCACCCACTCCTTACTTTTTTGGGAAGTCAAAATTTCCTGTAGCTAAAATCTATAAATCCTGGTTCCCCTCCCCTCCACTTTAAGGGTCAGGAGCAAATTTTGAAACCAGAATTGAGTCTGTTATCCTAGTTTCCCTTCCCCTTTTCAAATCAATATTAGCAACCTCAAGTTTTATCATCTTGTTTTAGTGTAGCTGCAGAACTGTAGCCCTCCGAAAAAATATATATTGATAGACCTGAGATAATGAGGTATAGCGGGTATGGCTATGAATTTTAAGAAATATTGTTTGAAATATTACTTATCAAAAGAACACTAATACGCAGACATGAGTAGAAATCTACCAATTTGACCTTATCAGTGATTGATGAATATGCTCTAAATAATAAAGTCTGAAATATCTGGCATTTTCCAGTTTTTTTTTTTTTTTAATATTTTCTGTGCCAGGAAAACGTCAGAACCAGCGCCATTACGAAAACTGGAAATTTCGCCATTTCCAGTCAGAGTTGATTTCCCATACTTGGGAACCGCATTAAATGCCGTTGTCACAATTTATCAATGGCACAATGCTTTTAGTACTTAACAATATTAATGAAAAGAAAATAATCACTCATCATTTGATTTCGATACAGGACTTGTATATTTTTTTTTTAATCTGTAAACGCACGAAATGAAAACAAATCTCGACAGTCAGAGAAAATGTTTCCATCGGATCATATATTTACAAACAAACCATAAAAACTATATTGGTAAGTACTAGAGGCATTGTACTGTTGATAAATTGTGAGTTTGACAAGTAATTGCAAGTATCGAAAATACACCCGAGAATGCCGCTGCTTGGTATTCCCAGTTTTCATAAAGGCGCCGGTTCTGGCGTTTTCCTCGCACGTAAAATATAGAAATAGTTCAAAAGCCAGGAAAACGTCAGATATTTCGGACTATAAATAGTACTTTTCAGTCACCTACAAACTCTTGATGCTGTCATGTCCTCTGTAACCGCACAAGACCTGCTTTATACATCTTTACATGGTGTTTTCCTTCTCCGACTTCTGCTGCAACAGCAACTTTCTGTTCTTTATCAGCAGGAGAGTTCCACAAAAGGGAGGTAATCGTTCACGCGTTTTCATATTTGTAGTACATTCTAAATCAAATTATTTGCTATAGAGTACCCAACTACCATTTTTTATTATTGGATTTATAACTTCAAAGCTCGTAGTTTCTATTGCATGTATGGTTATGATAGAGTTTGGTTGCGTTTTCGTGTAAAATATTTATAAAAATCATGTTGATTTTACAGCATTTGGTAGAAACAAAGCAAAGTAGGCCCCAAATGCTTTAAAATAAACATGGGAAAAATTAAATCTCCCATATATATTGAAATTAAGAAAAACATAGTTTGATTCTGTAATTAATTTTGACAGGGTTATCAATAATCAAATTTCACACTTTTCAAGCATTAAAATCACCGTTGCTATGGTAACAAGGAAGATGTGACCCAAATAACTCATGTTTGAAAGGACATTCATCTATACTTCCATGCACCCAAATATTAAAGCAAAATATTTTTTTTCACATTCCACTCACTTTATATACAATACTCAATGGTTACTGACACGGCCTCTTAAAATCATGTGTATTAAATTATATCACCGATTTCATACCATTTTAAGCGTTGTTGATTTACAAAAATAAACCAATAAAAAAAAAGGTTATAGTGTTTTTATTGGATTTCTTTTAAATCAAAATCATTCTGTTTTGTTTTTGTATAGGTATTTGTGAATAAACTCTTTTCATTTTTAAAAGGTATAAATGTTTAAAAGAATGCCTTCAACTTCGTTGTCTGTAATAAAAATGCGCAGTTTGCTTTCACATTCTCAGAATACGAGGGTTGTCCGTAAAGTTCGTGGACAAGCTAAAAACTACATGTAAAAAAAAAAAGCTGTGTCATTGAATTTTATTATTAGCATATTTCTAATCCTTTACTAAATTTTAATTGAAAAATGTAAAATGTTATTCAATTTCAATTGTTTAATTACAATTATGGCTTCAGAATTAGACTTAGAATGGAAACCCAAGGCACCGTGAAATTTAAATTTAAAAATATTTATCACTTTATAAATTTCGTTTGTATTTCTTAAAAGTATACCGATGTCTAAATGATTTTTACATAATGAGGTTGACAGAAGTAAGCACGTCAAACCTGCAAAATTTGCACGTTCAAAGTCCTAAAATGGCTGAGCAATCAAAGTTAGAACATATAAAGATGGATCGGAATTGTTAAAAAAAGGGACGTTTTCGGAATAGGTTGAGCAGTGAGCAGTTATAGAATTCCGCGTACACATCGGAAAATCACATACATAAACCAAGTCATTCTGTAAACGATTGGGAAAACATAGTAAAAGAAGCTGTTCAATAGTACATGTGTATTTAAGTGGCATATAATATTTAAGGACGGGAGGAACAATTTACTGGATGACAGGCGTGAAGGAAAACCATCATTCCGAGATTGCAGTCAGGTGTAAAAAATGAATTTCCTAACGTGACTTTTCCATATTTCCGTAAATAACATCTTTCTTTTCGAGGACAAAGATCGGATGTTTGCAGAATATGAGACAGGCATTGTTAAATATTATTTAACGTATGAAACCTATACATTTTGTGCACATTTTTATGACTGGTTAAAGCGACATATGAAATGCATTGAGTTAAACGGTGACTATGTTCATAAAAGTTACATGGATGAATTTGTAGTGATCTTTTGACGTCGGGTAAAGTCAAGAATTTTCGTTTAAGTACTACGGAAATGAGAATGTGTCTTTTTTTATACCTGAAATTATAACTATTTGTGCTTTAATTATATGTTGAAAACTTGCATATGAATAAAATGAAACATGAATTAAATGAAAATAATAGTTTCATATATTTTATCAATGTCAGTAATAATCAATGTTGTCCACGAACTTTTCGGACAACCCTCGTACTTGCACATTTTTTCTAGGAATGCTAGCATATATAAAATATATTCTGCAAATGCCAAATACAATAATGAAGTATGGAAAAATTTATCAGTTAAGGCCTCAGGTGGAACAAAAAAAATGTACATGTAAACGCATGAATCAAAAGAAGGTGAAGGGTCTGAATAATAAAACAGATTTGAACTTACATATAATGCGAGCAGTTATTTCTTTTATAAATACATCCACATTTGCATATTGTACTAGTTGGTGTACATGACAGTTATAAAAATACATACATATATTAAAGTTACTGGATCGCAATACATATAATTACAGTACATTAATACATTAACTTAAGGATTTTCAGTTAAGGTTATCAATGAATCTATCAAGTGATCCATTACTGTCCTGCTCTTTATGAGTCATGAGCCGATGCAATTGATTATCAAATGAACATTTTTACATTTATTATTCCATATATTAATAACTTTGTTAATTGTTTAATTAACATATCTAAATAGGGTTCAAAACAAATCTTAGTCATTAGGGAGGTACGATGATGGTATATACTTTACAATCTTTCCTGTATACAGTAACCGTTTCATCACAATTAAATTATCCAGAGTTGAGATCTGATTTTTAAGGGCAGTATCTTTAATAAGAAATTAAGTTTAATGGTTATTAGATAAAATTATCTTAACTCCATATAAGTGCACAAATTCTCGAGAGGAATGTAAAACAATATGCAAACAAACAACAAAGAGGATAGATGAGACGGGACCCATGCAGGAACACTGACCTCTGACAAAACACAGCGGATAGTATCCAAATCGTAACCAAATCCAAAACAAAACAAAATGTGTCCATGTGACAAAGTTGCTGACATTCTTCGTATGAAGTGTTCTTACCGGCAATTTCATCCTTAATTGTCATCATTGTGTATCCAAGGTCAAACAGAACAAAGGTCACCGACGAACAACCTGAACATGAAGAGAATGATAAAAGATATATTGTTCTATTATATTAGAATTGATTGTGGAAGGCAATAATTTGGTAACCATACAGCCAAACGTACCTATAACCAAGTACAAGGAAAGGGACACTTTTGATTATTTTGATTTAATGGTTATTTGTTATATCAATTTATTATGAAGTCAATTATAGTGAAAATCATTTTCAATCATTAACATCGTGTAAAAATGTACATCCCTTTTATTTGAGGATTCAATTTACAAAAATTCAAAAACATTTCCAGCTTAACTGATTAATTCCAGTTTAGAAAGATTTGAGAATTTTAATGCATTTTACCCAGATATCTGATTTTATTACTGTTACCTAGTGAACAATTTCTCCTGTAATACTGCTGACAATTCGGGCAATCAGAGGTTGAAGGAACACTGGACTTTGACAGATGACACGTGCCGTACAGTGGAAGGAGATAGAAGGACAGACAAGATGTATCGTCCACAAAGAGCTGCCGACACTCCACAACATCAGAGGCAGTGTGGGTTGTGAGTATTGGAAAAATACTCAGATTAATACTGGTGAATGTTGAAAAACATGACAGGGTATATTTGTGTGATGTACCTTTAAAAAGAGATCATGAAAAGTATACTTGTACGTTGAAAATAATTTACTGTAAAACACTTTTTATTCGCAGAACTTTATTTTCGCGTAATTACGCGAGACAGTATGCTCGCGAAATTTTCATTCTCGCGTATAATAGAATTCCTTAAGGTTATATAGAGCAATGACCAAAATTCGTGAAAATTTTGTCTCGCTAATAAAGAGTCAATGACTATCTCGCGAAAATAAGGTGTCGCGAAAATTAAGTGATCTACAGTATTAGTACATGTAATGCATGTAAATAGAGATGTAAGATAATTTTATTGATGTAAATATAATAAATACATATGTCCTTGTAATATGGACAGGTGTCAATGTATTATACATAAGTACAGAAGTACACAGGCATGATAAAATTGCCTTGCCTGCACAATCCTTTGCAGAAAAAGAACACTCTGTACAGTTTGAACGCCTAGGTACCGAATTCTCTGACAAGCTACAGGTCTCTGTCACAGGATTAAACGTGTAACCATGACAGAAATGGTCAGCACTGCATCTGGACTGACATGCAGAGTAGGATGTGGCAGGAATGGACGACGTAACAGGACGAGGCCTCATAGCTCCCATTGTAAACAGCGTACGTGGTGCCCAGGCAGGTCAATTGTTCAACTGAATAATTCTTTCAAATAATATTGATTGGTATTTTGTATAGTGTTGAATAAAAAAAAATAACTCACAGAACTTGAGCAACAATCATGTATATGTATTTTTTAACTAATATATACTCAAAGCATTTGATACCGAATTCCACCATGCAGAGGAACATCGTACGATTGTGCGTAAGTGTCTCGGTTCTATTTTTTACAGTCATATACAATGTTTTACTTATTTAAAAAAAGATCCGGTACGATATCGATTAAACATTAACTTTATTAATTGTCTATGGAAAAGCCTCTTCTACGAAAATAGAAATTATCATATCGCGCATCATCATAGTCGATGCTGATGTAAATGTTAAACTTTGTTAAAATAAACACGTTCTTATGTTATTTTAATCATCATTTGGTTTGTTTAGACATTTATAATTAAAAAAATATTTAAGAGTTCTTAAGAATCTTGCCAACATTGAGATAATATTAAATTGCAAATTTCACAGATTTGTTTCTCTTTACCCTGAAGCCTGACGTCAATGACGTCATACACGTAGTGTTTGATTTCTCAGTGCAGCTAGATCAAGTAAACATTGGCTACGTCCGTCATAATCAGTTTAATTTCTGAATAATTTAGTCACAGTCAGTAAAACAGATTTTTGTCGTGTTTGTTAGGAGAGATTTTCCGTATTTACATAAGTTTGCGTGTTAATTTTTTCGTATGCTGTCACAATTGATTTCCCTCACTCGGAAAATATAAGCATTTTATCATGCATACGTTTTATTCAACGATGTTATATGCCATATTGAGGTAAGCTTCACCTTGCAATAAATTTGCAGTTAATAGTTGCGATAAAGGACTGACATTCAATCGTAAATTAAGCAATATTTATCGACAAAATTTATTTCCCAAATGAGTTTTTCGCCGTTTATACTGCCGTGAAAATGCAGAACTTATATGGGTTCCCAGTTCTAGACTATTTCATTTGTCATAGTAAAGCTCGACCAAGTTTCTAGCATCACACGTATTTTTTAATCGTTAATTTTATAATCTGCATTTTGAGAATGTACTCGACTTCTGATTCAGAATTTGAAGCCAAAATTTATACCTACAGATTGTTTAGAGCCAAACTAGAAGTTTCTCTCTCGAACTTTCCGAGCTAATGTTGATAACCTACTTGCAAGATTATTTATATTATTTTCAGGGGGTCAGAAATACTATAATTCATATATAAAGAGTATATATTACATAGTTTATATCATTAAGTAGCTTTGACGTAGCATCATTTTAAAAAAAAAAGGGGGGGGGGGGCAACCAGAGTAATTTTTCTTACCTGAAAAAGTTGACATGCCCAAAGAAAGGAAAACTCCTAAAACCCATTTCGTGATGGGGGAGGTGGGGTTCAGTGCCACATTCTTACAGTATCCATTTTTATATACAAAACACACTTTTCTTTTATCCATGTGGGGCAACCAGCCTTTCAATGAACGTTTTCAACATTAACAGAAATGCTGGTCCCCTGTTGCTACGTGCCTGATTAGTATTACGCTTTATCATTTTGTATTTTGCGCAGATCTTACATGATATTGTATGTGTATGCAATCTATTATTTTGTTTTATTTTGAACTTTTTTTTGTTTAAAAATGCAGGATCGAATGTATCTAATAACCATTTTGATTGATTTAGATTACATGTTTATAATTTGTTTGTAATAGTTATTTCAATTTGACAGAACATAATTTCCACACTTCTTTATCCATAGTCGCTAAGATGTAGAAGTTTATCCAACGGAAAATGTCCATTTGAGAATTTCTAAAAAAAAAAAAATCAAAAGAGCTCTGTTAAGGTTGCAAATGCAGTATTTATCACTTGGAGTGTTAGGTGACCACGTATCTAATAATCATGACGTAATTTTCCCTTTAGTTCATGCATTAAAATGCGTCATTTTCCTCCTATCCTGTTAATTCATTTGAAAATGGCCAAAAGTTGAAGTATTTTTTTTCAATATGTTATATAGAGCACAACCTTTGAACCAAAATATGCAAATACGTATTGAAAGTTCTGTTTCTGAAGATCAAAAAGCATGTTTTATTTTTTCTTTTTTTTTTTTTTTTTTTTGAGTCGTGGGCTGTGCTTATAATTAAATTATATGCTGAAGTTATTTAAGGTAAAGATCCATCCCATGCTATGAAAATAACGGACCTACAGATTTCGTTGAAACTTCTAAGAATCATAACTAAGTATTTTTCCTTTCCAGATCTGTGTAAATTTTGGGAGCAACTGGGCCTTCTTTTGAAAGGATTGTTACTAAAAATAGACATTGCCTCGTGAAATTGCAGAAATGCAGTAATTAAGATATTTATGCTAGCGTTCTAAAATTAAAAGCAAAAGAAAAGTTTTAACAGACAAAAAACAACCCTATTGTCGAAGTCTTTTAGTTATCTTGTACCAGAAACAATCTTCCCATGCCATCTTTGTTGTACTTTCGGTTTGACTAATCATCTATATTTAAACTCTCCTTCAATCATGCATCCCGGTATTAACTAAACATCGTGTTTTTTTTGCCTTTTATTTGGAAATTAATGTACCTTTCTTTTCACGGAAAGGGAAATCGACGTCATTTTTTTTATAGAATAAGCGTCGGATGCGTTTGACGTAATAACGTCACTGACGAAAATAACGTCATATAGCGTTATTTCACGTGGTTTGGATAATTACCTTAAATATGCATGTTTTCTTCAAATTATAAGAACATTGAAATTTCTCAAAGCCTCTTTTCCAGTATCTGGATTCTCAAAAATAAATTTATTACAGTAAATGAAAGCGACAAGTGTCTACTTTATTTAGAAATTTGAAAAGGGAAAGAGGATGATAGTTAATTAATTGATAAAGGTACAGGGCTATCTATGCGTAAAGTGAACCCAGCTCTTTCCCGATAAATGATTTATTTGCCTCCTTAACATAACCGCGCTGATATGTCCAGGGATGAGTGGATTTTCAAAGATTTTTTGCGCTCAACTGACATAATCTCCAAGTTTCCGACTTTTCTTCTTCGTTTGATATAAATAAGATTAGTTCACCACACTCAAAGTCACTTTTACAGTCACATCTGTATGTACAATGTGCTGCATTTTCTTCCACACTTTTCCCTTTGTTAATCAAATTGCAGAGTTTGAAAAATCCCTTAAAACTTTCCATTTTATCATCTTTCGGAAAAGACACCTACAAATAAATTAATCAAATGTATTTGACGAATTGATGTCTACTTCAACATTGCATTTTGTCGTTAGAAAACAACCACAGTAAAAAATATAACGTATTTACCAGTATAATTATATCGTATTTACCAGTAAACTTTGCTTTCCATGGGAATCACAACTTATCCCAATGCCCTTTATCATAACGTCAAACTCTTTTCTCTCAATATTTAGCCAAGACGTTGAAATCTTAATCAAGAGGATCGGCGGCTGTTCTCCTTTCAGTGGTAACTTAGGACACCTAGTATCATTTCCATCTAACATTTGACGAATTCTGGATAAAAAGGTCTTGTTCTTGTCATTTAAAATCTCCGGTCTATTGAGGTTAACACTTGCCTTAGTTGTTTTATTTCCTGCCAGTATTTCAACAAGGTAAGAATCATCAATTTGCACTCGCTCATGGCTGAGTCTTACGTCGAATTGTATTTTCAATGTTGACACTTTTTCACCATTCATATAAGCAACAGATAAAAATGCAGCGCCCCGATCAGGCGATTGACCATTATCAAGTTGGAGACAGAGAAAATTCTTGTCCACACGTGTATAAAGTAGGTTATCAATCAAGAAAGGAGTATGGGCTTCTTCTGAGATCTCTGTGGTTATAATAGTCAGATTTAAAGTTTCCCCTTAATTAACAGGGATGGAGATATCCAGAGTAAAGGTCACATATTCAGAGAGGGACGATAACTCGAGAGATGAATCGCTTTTTATGCTCACTTTACTCGTCACCTTTGCGAATTAAATAATATATTAACTAGATATTTATAATGGTTTTCATACAGGCATAACGTTGCATCAAAATTCGAAAATATGTTAGAAAAATTGATTATGTTTGCAAATTGAGGACGTTATAATATATAGCACAGGAACTACATCTTCTAGTGTTTTTGTCTTTCTGTAAAACAACTCTTGCATTATTGAGGAAATTGTATTAAAAATAAACTTACATCTTGATTTGCTGCTATTGCAATAAGAGATATAGTTGAGTTCCACACCTGCATATCATCTAGAAATAGACTGATACTGACGTTGTTGACTGACCCAACAATAGTCATATCCCACAGGGCCACGCTGGCTTCAAACACTATGACGTCATCATCCGTGGTATTTTTATTGTCATAATAGGCTGTGAAATAAAATATTCATTTCCCAAATAATATATATTATATTAAATGAAATTTAATACAAATAATTTGAGAATAAACCGAGTTTGTGATTGCAGAGAAGGTGAGGTATCTCAAAATTCAAAGGGTGATTGCAAGGTAAGGTCATTCAATAAACTGTATACACTGCACATAATTATATAGAAATGATATATATATATATATATATATATATATGATTATCTACTTGCCTCTATTTACCCAGTGCGGAGGAAATTTGAGAGTGGCGCTGGAATATGTTCCACCACAAATCTTAAAAAATCCGATTTTTGCTCCCTGTAAAAATATCATCAAATGTCTATATCCCCGAAAACATTTAAAACAAACATATTGTGAGTTTTAAATTGGTTTAAATTGATTCTAGAGAAAAAAACTCACAAAGATCCTTCTGATTTTTTTTTTATTTGAAAGTGAACTAGAAAAACATGTGTATACTTCAGAAATAAACTTCCCGGATTTCACTTGGATGTGATTTAAAATGTAGACACGTGACCAATTTTTTAAACCGCCTGAAGAGATCATTGAAATATAAGTATGAGGGATTGATTCATTAATAGGGCAGGGGACACGTAGCCGTTTTCAGGCAATTTTAATTTACTTTAGAAGAACTCAATATAACGATACAAAATTTATCAAATTTTAGAACTAAAATGTATGATTTTTTCTTTGCTAAATGATAGTTGATAGCCTCGGATATGATATATATCTTTTTTAAGTTATATCTGATGGTTAATTTGTTGAAACCCCCCCCCCCCCCCCCCCCCAAATCCTCTAAAGGACAGATGATACAAACTTTTGCCATTTTTTAGATAACAACTTGTGTAACAATTTAATGAATAAAATGACATTAGTTTCATCACGTATTTTTTTTATTCTTTATTCAAAGTTACACAAAAATGGAATTTGAAGTGAAAAATATCTGTATAGAATAATAAAGATAGTTTATAAAATCTATCAAATTTTAGAACTAAAATGTATGAATTTTTCTTTGCCAAATGATAGCTGATAGCTTCAATTATGATATACATCAATTTTAATCAAATCTGATGGTTAATTTGTTGACATCCTTACAATCCTCTTAAGGACAGATGATACACACTTTTGCCATTTTTTAGATAACAACTTGTGTAACAATTTAATGAATAAAAAGACATTAGTTTCACCACGTTTTTTTTTTATTCTTTATTCAAAGTTGCACAAAAATGGAATTTGAAGTGAAAAATATCTGTATAGAATAATAAGGATAGTTTCAGAACGTCACATGAGTTTTACAATTTCTTTATATTCAAAAAATCAATTATTTGCATCATTTGCAATAAGATTAGGTCCAAAAATGTATACCATTCCAGGCATTCATTTTTTGTGTATCATTTTTCCTTAAATGATTAAATTCTTTTACTTTATCCGTTTCTTTGAAATCATAACTAAATACTCACTGGATAGTAGTGTTTTCCGATCTTCACTATTCTAAGAAACAGTGCATCGTAATGTGTTCCTTTCAGTCGGACCTTGATTCGAGGATTATAATAAGGTATCCATGCTTTGAAGACAGTTTTCGTGACAGAGTTTATCTTTGAGTTGATATAAGGGATGTCTGGTTTCATGGAGAAAAAAGCCGTTTTATCAATGGGCTGCAAAAAGACATTACAGAATTAACAACATATTCAGTATCATAATTTGGCAATTGAACCACGAAGGAAAAATTGTTTAAAGAATACTATACTGTTATGAAGTATGTAATGCATAAATTATCCCATGTTTCCCATTATCGTTGATGTCCCTGGCATACGATACTAAATAGACAGTGATTTCTTTTTTCAATTTCATTGTGAAATAAAATTGTAGATTTAGACTTTAAAAATGGAGACATAGATTTAGATTACACGAGGACTTTCATGCCAACTTCAATAGTCCTTGCCTACTGACGTCAAACACAAGCATGAGATTTACATGCATATTTGGCATATTTGGCGTTTTTAATATCAGACACAAAGACAGATGAGGACGGGTTTTGCATGCATATTAGACTTTCTTAGCTCCTGACCTATCGACCTGCTTCATTTAAATTCCAGTAAAATTATCAAGAAATTAACTCCGCTATTTTTCAAAGAGTTATTACAGAAAGAAAAATTAGAAATGGAAATATATAGAGATAACGAACAATATTCAATGTCAAAAACATGAAACAATACAAAATAGGAGCAAAGCAAACACAAACTACCGGAACATAAGAGGTGGGATCAGGTGACATGGAGGAGTGAGCATCCCATGCTGATTGGTCACATCCGTTGTATGCTCCTTGTCATGGTCAGAATGTAACGGAAAAATCCGTCGCCAATTCAATGTATAAATAATGGACTAACAATGAGTATGAAAAACGCCAGTCAGCATTTGTCTCAATGATAAATTGTAGTTGCTGACAAAGTCATTGTATCGACCATAGAACTTAAGAAATTGTGATTTTAAAGGGGACTGATGATAGAACTGTTTCATCAATTTGCTTTTCAATAATTTACCTCGTTTAAGATATTGTTCATACGTAGGGCATGTTCTTGCATGTTCTTGCGTATCGAATCAACTGAGATATACATACTACGTATGCAGGTTATGAATGTATACTGCTGCATAAATGAGGGAAGTTAACGATAGAAAAATTAACGTCATTACGTTTATCATAGAGCTTGCTTGTTATATTACCATTAACGTCTTTTTCAAGTAAAATAACCAAGTATGAAACATGTACCAGACTCTGTGGTATCTTTTATCTCAAGATCACCAGGATATATCGTATCGACGTGGGTATGGAAGAAGGATATGGAGATAACAAACATTTTTCAATATCAAAGTCCATAAAACAATACAAAATAGATGCAGGGCAAAGTCAGACCTCAGAGGTGGGATCAGGTGCCATGGAGGAGTGAGCATCCAATTCTGACCGGTTACATCCGCCGTGTGCTCCTTGCCACGATCGGGAAATAACGGAAAAATCCGTCGTCAATTCATCGTATAAAAAATTGACTAACAATCAGTATGAAAAACATCATATAGCTTGATTGTAAGATTTCAATTAACGTCTCTTTCACTATTGTTAATTGACAATACGTCGTCGGTATATCTAAATGTCGAGTTGAAGGCCACAGCAAGTTTTTTCTTCTTTTCACGTATAAGTTTTTGCATAGATTCTGCATCATATGAATATAAAAATAGGTCTGCTTGTAATGGAGCGAAATTTACCCTTAGGAACCCCAATAGATTGCTGGAATACCTGGTCTCCAAAACCACATATAGATATTGTCAAATAAAAAATCGAGCATCTCTTTGATATCAACTTTGTATTTGCAATCAGATTGTGCTTTATAACTAAAATAAGTTTGCAAATGATCAATGACCAGGTAAGTAAACTTAGGAGTTTTATCTTTATCAAAAAAGCAGTTGTCAATGATATCAACAAACCTGGACTTTGATTTATCGTTTGGAAAGGTTGCGTATAGAGTTGAAAAGTTAATGAGCTGTTGATTTTGGTAAAATCTTGTTATTTCAATTGTGTCAAAAATTATTTATTTGGATTTTTTCAGTATCCACATCTGATTCAAACCACTTAATGGATATATTGTTGCACAGAACTCTTGAGGTAAACGAGAAAAATTCTGTTGAAATGTAAATTATAAATAAAAAAAAAATAGAAGGCAACTTACCATGATATATGTCCTAACATTAAAAGCAACATCTCCAAAAAGTTTTGTTTTGTTTGGTCTTGATATAATCATAATATCATAACTAGTCTTTACTTGTTGTCTATCAGTTAATCCCTTTGCATTGTGAAAGAAAACGTAGAAGTCACATCTCAATCGATGATCAGCATCGTTTTTGGAAGGAACAACATTGACTCCACTCCAGGAATGACGAATAGAACGAAGTTTTGAAAAGCCTGTCTGGAATTCAAAAATTAAAACATCAAATTAGAAAACTAAACTGGAATAAAATGGTTTATATAAGCTTTTGTTTTTGTATTTCAGTTTACTAAGAGAGTAAATCCTAATTTTTTTGGAAAACTAAGGTAAAATCAAGATCAATTAAATCGGGATTTACTAACGTTTCTCAAAGTCTTTACAACCTCAGCAGGATATGCTCTTCTATGCCGAACGGCCTGTCCTACTTTACACACTTTGCTGCTTATGTCGAAGTTTTCTTTGTTTCGAGTCTGAGTTAAAGTCAAGGTAATTAAGTCAAACTTTCTTGTCGGTAAAGTAAGCATTATTCTGACTATTGCTTTCATCCCAATGTGAAGCTCCGATTTATTGTCGATAATAAATGCGTTCAATACAGGAGTGCTGCTGGGAGTGAAATAGCCTAAAATAAATTAAAATACATATATTAATGTTATAACTTCATTTAGTCATTAACATTTTCCGGGAATCAACGAATATTTGTTACAACTTTATCAACCAACAATATGAATTGCACTGAATAGATTAAATTAAGAGCAAAGAAAAAGGTATATACTGACAAAACGTAAGAAATAATCAAGCTGTAGAAAGTCAATTTGGAATATCCTAAAATTGTACATGTATAAGATGAGGGCTATTGAGTTCAATCTTCTGTTGAATAAACTACATGAACATGAAACAAAATCCATGTGTTGAATTTAATCAGAAGAAATATAATTCATCTATTACTTTTCAAAATGAATTTTATAGAGCATATAGCAGCGTTGCCGTTTTGAAATTGAATGAAATATTTTTTTAAGTAGACATTTAGTATACTTTAAACTATATGTTTTGTTGTTGTTGTTGTTGTTTTTTTTTTTTGTTTTTGTTTTTTGTTTTTTGTTTGTTTGTTTTTTTTTTTGTATTTTTTGCTTAATGACGTACATTACATTTAATACATACAAGGGTTGTCCGTAAAGTTCATGGACAAGCTAAGAATTAAATAAAAGTTGCGTAATTGATATTTGTTATAGCATATTTCCAATCCTTTCCTAAATGTGAACTGAGAAATGTAGGATCTGATTCAATTTCAAATGTTTAATTACAATTATGACTTCATAATTAGACTTGGTATGGAGACCAGGAGCACCGCAAAATTTTAATCAATAAATTATGTATCACGTTATCAATTTCATTTGTATTTTATAACATTCTGCAGAAATCTGGATGACTTTTACATTATGAGGTTGACATACGTTATCACTTAAAACCCTCAAATTTTGAATATTGAGAGTTGTAAAATGGCTGAGCAGTCAAAGTTAGAACATATTAAGACAGATCGGAATTGTTCAAAAAGTGTTTTCGGAATAGGTGGAGCAGTGGGCAGCGATAAAATTCTGCGTCGACATCGCATAAACACCTACAGAGACTAATACATTTTGTAAACAATGGGGAAAAGATAGTAAAAGAAGTCCTACAGTAGTATTAAAAGTGGCATATAATATTTTCGGACGGAAGGAACAGTTTACAGGATGACATGCGTTAAGGAAAACCATCATTCCGAGATTGCAGTGCTGTAAAAAATGAACTTCGTATCGTGACTTTACCGTATGTCCGTAAATAAAGTCGTTTTTACGCGGACAGAGGTTGGAGGGTTGTAGGATATGAGACAGGATTGTTAAAATTATTTTGCGTATGAAACCTGAACAATTTATTCACATATTTAAGACTGGTTAAAGCGAAATAGGAAATGTATTGAGTAAAAAAGGTGACTTTATTGAGAAAAGTTACATGTACTCATATTGCTTTTGACGTCGGGTAACGTCAAGAATTTTCAGTTAAGTGCTCCGAGTTTGAGTGTGTGTCTTTTTAAATCTGATAAAAATTTAAGTATTTGTGCTTTGTTTTTCTTGAAAACTTGCATGCTAATTAAATGAAACATGAGTGTAATGAAAATAATAGTTTCATATATTTTTTCAATGTTTGTCAGTAATTATCAATGTTGTCCACGAAGTTTACGGAAAACCCTCGTAAATCGATATAAATAGCTTGCTACAAGCCTGTCGAAAAGTTTTTTTTTCATAGTGGAAGAGGGGAGGGGGCTTCGTGTTCATCCATCGTTGCAAACCACAGCCAAAAATGTACGATTCTCTCCTGCTGCAGACCGTGGCTTGAGACGATGGGGTTCATCATGCAGATCGGCATGTCCAATACATATTCTGTATGAATCTACAAGAAGTATTAAAGGTTCCGTCACCAAAGCTTAAGATAATCTGAGAATTTAACATTGATCTTGTGCTATTACGAGGGTCAAATAACCAAGGTTTTATTAAAGAATACACAAGTTTAAATTCAAAATAAAAGTTTTAAATACATAAGATTTCGATTAGAATTATCCTAATTCAATTCCACAATCAATTTTTTAGTCTTTGTAAAAAATGTAAGGCATTTGCTTAAATTTTGGCAGTTTCTCGAGCATTCGAAATGGGAAAGTGGTAAACACAACACACGAAAAATGGCGACGTTTTATGACGTTACGGCGCACCGGAGAACAGTTCAGTTTTATTTCGATGTTGTAATGACACCTTTAGAGACTTAAAATGACCATAGAAGAAAAATGATTATAAAAATATCACAATATCTTAAGTATACAAATGAAATAGGAGTTTTCTTAGCGAAGTCATTTTTGATCGAGTCCCTGGGGAGTACAAAATAAAACATACGGACAAACTCTTAATGTAATAGCAAAAGAGGCTGTCACTAAGTGTCACTGTAGACCGCCAATATGAGATTTTCTATTAGTTGAATGTTGGTGAGAATATTGTCCGTAACTTACTAATAAAACGTCAGAAGACCGCACGAGGGTGCCAATTGGTTCTTCGACTGTTTATGGAGACTAAAGAATGTGTATCAATGAAATTCCTAAATTTAAGTCGGACTCATCCAGCTTCATTTTCAGCAAAGATAAAACGTGACGCTGTTTTAGACACTTTGACGTTATAATCCATGCGCCGTAAGGTGATACAATACATGGCATAATTTGTTTATTTATGCATATATTTATCTGAAATTTGGTGTGTGTATTACTAAAATATGTATTGAATAATAGTGAAAATTTCAGAACGCAGTGAAGTTTATTTTTCACACTAGACAACTTGTCCACGATTTTATGGGACAACCCTCGTACTAGTATTTTACTGACACTCAAAGTACGCATCATTTGCAGGCCTGTGAAAAGCAATTTTAGTTGAGGGTACAGCTATACATTGTATACAATGCCGTGCATTGTAGAATTTGTTAATTATGGGGTAAGCTGTGTCACCTCTCAGAGTCTGCAGTGGACTCGTCCAAGGATGTCGGCGACTGTAAAAAGTTACCTGACATGCCTACGCAAAGGAAAGAGCAAAATCTCTGTATAGAAACGGTTGCGGCTACGGAGCTTCACTCATTGTTCATACGCCATAGAATAGAATCCGATATTAAACACTTAATATCTTTGAATATACAGAAGTTCTTAGGATAAGCACTAATTTTTGTTTTTAGAAGTATTTTTATCTTCAAAAATAATATATTTTTGTGTTTTTAAACTGAGTAAATCGATAACCTAGCACCGTTTTAGGTAACTCGGCTTGAGTAAAAATTCTGAAAATCAGTAAAGTTAACCCTGTTTATACTTAAAACCAAATTTGTCTTCTTGAGAAAGATGTAAAGCCATCTGTGAAAAAATCTGACGAAGTTTGTTTAGTATAAGGTGCTGCTGATAAATTTGTACTTTCAAAAATTGGTGAAGACCCTTCCTGCAGATCAGAATTAACATCTTCTGTTGTTGTGTCTTCGTTCATTGTGGATAATTTCTCCTCATTTGTTGTTGGCTCCACAGATAGATTATTTATTTCTTTAGTGTCTTCCTCCGGGTTCACATTTTTTTCTACTCTGGTTGTTCTGTCCGTACTTTTCCTATCTGAATATGTTATTTCTTCTTCATCATTTTCGGTCTCTGTTTCTTTTGTTAATGATTCTAATGGATTTTCTACTGTACTTGCATACAAAGGGAGTGCCTCTGCGTTTTTGGTGCTTGAAGACCATTTCTCTTTCAATAAATCTGATGAATGTGAGGTCTCTCCGGCTGTGGGGAATATAGCAGATGTGTTTTGATCTTTCAAGGTTGTCATTGTTGTCTTGGCTGATAAAAGAAGATAATCATGTCTACCTCAATATCAGTCAATAAACGTTTAATATATTGTCTTAAAAGTGTTTTCTGATACTAGAATATATATCTTGAAGTTTGTTTTTATACATTTATATGAAGTAAGTTTTCCGATATATCTTATAAACTATCAAAAATAAGTGAAGAAAAGCATTAACATTATCTGCAACGCCTAGTGGTCTGAAAATGTGTTTTTGCGACAAAAATTGAGAAAGACCCGCTGAAATGGCTCTTACAGCGTGATAGTTTGCCAATTTTGCAAACAATCAATGATTCCGAGGACTTAAACATGACTCGTTTGTAATTTCAAGATGTTCAGGGATAGTATAATGAAAAAAACCTGATATTTTATATGAATCAATATATATTTTTACAGCAAATGCCATTTTAGGGGCAATGGGCATTGGAAAAATTTCTATTGCAATTATTTCATAGACCAAACTAGATTATCAAAATTTAAAAATTTGGTTACTATTTTTACTAAGCGCTTCATTAACTTGAATGGGAAAGAAACTGTTGGGACAGATATGCAAAAAAAGTATCGAAAAAAATGATAATTTAGCGTCTTTCGAAAAAAAATTATACGCACATTGATGACGTTTTCTGTTCAAATTTTTTCTTTGTTACATCGATCAAAGAAAAAATTATTATATCCATTTCTTAAATCCAAATAAATAATTCAATCCAACACATTTTTTCATCTGGAAAAGTCACACTAAAAATTTTGACAAAAATAATTTCAGATTACTTACTTTTTTATCTTTTTGCACTCAAACATTTTTATTTTCTGGTGTTAAAAATTTAAAAAAAGCAATAAAATGATTTGAAAGTAATGTGACTTTTCTGAATTTAAACAGAATTGTTAAAATTATCCTATATATTCAGAAAAGTAGGAGTCTGTGAGGTTATTTTATACATATTTCTATTAATCATTATTTAGATTTTAGATGCCACAATAGTGCTAATTTTAAGGACTCTCACAATTGATGTGATATTATATGCCAAATATTTTGATAGAATTCATTAAAGTTACTTTCACATAAGATTTAGAACCAACACAGAACATTTCACAGCACTACGTTCACGCTAAATTTAAAGTTTTTTCTATATTAATACAATAAGTATTTAAAAAAGCCAGTCAGCTTTTGACTCAATGATCAAACATAGAGATATAAGAAACAGTATTCAATATCAAAAGTCCCTTAAACAATACAGAATAGAAGCAGATAGACGCAAAGAAGGGTAAACATGGACCAAAACATCAGAGGTGTGATCGGGTGCCATGGAGGAGTGAGCATCCCCAGCTGACCGGTCTCACCCGCCTTGTGCTGCTTGAAATAATAAAAAAATCTGTCGTCAACTCAGTGTATAAATAATGGACTGAAATAAGTATGAAAAATGGTAGTGAGCATTGAACTCAATGGCAAATTGTATAGATCATTCTATCGAAAAATGATTGCTTTAAACGAGGAAGCTAAAAAACATTACATGAAGTTGTTTGTCAATAAGTTGCCTAGATTTAGAAATTGTTCATAGGTAGAGCATGCTCTTGTTTATCGAATCATTTGAGATATATAAACTCCATATTTAGATAATGAAGGTATATTGCTGCATATTTAAGGGAAGGTGAAAGATTTAAAAGTAAAAATCATCACATTTATCCTAAGGCTCTTTTTAACGTCTTTTCCAAGTAATATATCCAAGTAAAAGTAAGGAGTAAGGGAAGTTGACAATAGAAAAGTTATTGTCATCACGATAGACATAGAGCTTGATTATTAGATTACCATTAATGTCTTCTTCAAGACAAATATTGAAATATGGAACAGATGTGTCAGACTTTTTTATCTTTTATTTCAAGCTCAGCAGCAGGAAATGTATCGACATGAAAATGGAAATTATCATCGTTAATTGTCAATACGTCCGCCATGTATCTAAAAGACGGGGAAAAGGCCAAAACAAGTGATTTCTCCTTTTCACGCATACCATTTTGCACAAATTCTGCTAAAAATGAATACAAAAATAGGTCTGCTAATAACGGCGCACAATTGGAAGGACCTAGTCTCCCATTACAACAAAGATGCTTTCAATCAGAAACACAGTCATATTTAATTTTAATTTCGACTTCAGAGTATATGTATTTGTATATACATTCAGAATGTTTTTTTACAAAATAATCTTACAAATAACCACTGATAAGGTAAGTAAATTTACAAATTCCATTTTCATAGAAAAGGCAGCTGTCATTGATATCAAAAAGGGAATTAGCGTGGAAAACGCTTATGTATCAAATTAAAAAGTCGGAAGTTCCTGAGTTGATGATTCTGGTAAAATCTTGTGATTTCAACTTTCCAAAACGTTTCTTGTAATTGTATTAAGCACTTAACATGCACTTTACAAAATAGTTCCAACTGATCCAACCCAAGAATGCTAAAGGGACAAGGTTCAACGATTTTTGTTGTTATTTTATTTTTCTAAAACATTCTTCGTTACTTATGAAGAATTTATCATCTTTATTTATCTTTTCTTTGAAATTGTGAAAATATTTCAATAAACATTTATAAAGAATTTGTAAAGAAATTTAAAGGCAAGATAAAAAAAAAGTTAATAAAGGATTTTTAGAAATATCTTGTCTCTAGAAAAAGAATTATTCGATACATGTAATCAAAGTATGTGAAAGTAAAATTAAATTTTATACCAAAATCCTACATACCGGCAACCAACAATGGCAAAAGAGTAGATAGAAATATGTACATCTTTATAATATCCATTTCAATAACATGCAAGTAAGTATGTCAAGGGATTTTCAATTTTCAATGTAAAGTAAAAATAATGATTATCTTATTACGACATTGATAAGCAAAGAATGATTCGATAATTTACTTTTTGTCTTAACTTTTTGGTCATAACCTTTAGGATAGACTTGATGAGTTATTTATCATTATGTGTTCTTATGTACATATCTCATTAATAATTGGGATGGCCAATAACAAATCAATCATAAAAAATCGTATTGTCATAAGATTTCCCCTAGAATGTTATGTCAGACATATCTAAGATGGAGCAAGATTGTGTTAATGTTTACTGATTATTGCACCAGTTACTGTATTTTTACATCGAGCGTAACCAGTCAGCATGGGATGCTAACTCCTCCATATTTCCTGGACCCATCTTTGATATTTTAAAGCTCCCTGTTTTTGGCTACTGTTTTTTATCTTTGAATCATTTTGTTTTTGTTTTTTTTTTAATTCTATACACTGAACCAAACTCCTAAGTGTTCACCTAATATTTCTTAAGTTTTAAAGAACAAATGCATACAATAAAAAAATTCTTTTATTCGTGGTAAATGATGCACATTTAAGTTTCATGTTGCATAAATTTCATTTAAATATTTTGTCAGAATTTCAAGCAGAGTGTCAATGAAATGGTATATCCTCAAAATAAAAAATCACAAAAAGATCTCTTTTGAGTAAGACCACCTCTCGCATTGATTGCTAGAAAACAATTTTAACTGTTGGATACTATGTACCCCTAAATAGGAAATTGACCCATCTGCTGCCACACCTACTGAATAGATTTTTCCAAATCGTTGAAATTGTGTTGAAGGGGAAGGGGCTTTTGTATTCCTTATAGAAATCCCAAATGTGTTCATTGAGATTCAGATCCGGGAATTTGACAGTGTGTCTTCACACAAATGCCTTTGGGCCAATATCCTAAGGTGTCTAGCACGTACCGTATATACTCGCCTATAAGTCGGTCCGCCTATAAGTCGGTTGTATTTTTTGATGTTATTTGCGCAGGATTTGCTATTGACTCGCTTATAAGTCGGTATAATATTTTGCCAAAATCTGGTGACAATTTCAAGTAAATCCATTGATGTTTTAACCTGATTTCAATATATATTTCTCGAAAAGACAATGATATCTAATCTTAAATTATTTAACCAAAAGGCAATGCTCACTTAAAAAACAAATAAAATCATTAAAACATAAAAATACTTGTACTTTATATATAAAATACATAAATTATCCTATATATCCAGACATTTTCTTTGATAATCGTCGGAAATGCAAATAAGGCACTACCTTTTAGCCTCCAGAAAAATATCAATCTCTTTATGACTCGCCTATAAGTCGGCCATAGACTTTTTAGACCCATATTTAACTCCCAAAATACCGACTTATAGGCGAGTATATACGGTAAGTGCACGCTTTAAAGATGATTCAGACTGCTTGAGCTGATATTAAACCGTCACGAGCACCCAATTTTTAATAATTTTCATACGACTGAAATGGTTTGTTCTCATGTTTATAAGATTGTTTCAGGACAATTTAACATTCTTACCTGATGTGATGCGAAATTTTGGCTTTAGACGAAGATCAAAGTCATTTCCGGTTTGGTAAAATTTTGTCCTAAACTTTCAAATTTTGATAGATTGACATTGAAAAATGACGCACTATCTATAGAAACACTGAAAATAAAATTGAGTAAAACGTGGTGCAAGGATGTTCCACATATCAACATTCCAACGGCCTCCCTTCTATCTCAATGGTCATTTTGCCAATGTTTTGTGTTTTTAGTGAAACCAGATTTTAAGATTTGATATTGATCACAAAAAGATGCTAATAAAACAAAACACGTGCCGCAAAGTACAGATTTATTGTTTTTCAGCTTCGTCATGGAACCTTGGTTTTCATTGGTGACATTTAATTTTCGTTCTACAGTTGTTGAGAACACTAATTTGATGTTATAATTTGAAAATAGCATACCTTCTATGAAGTATTTTTTTTAATAAATACATTTATTAAAATAAACACTTAGAAGTTAAGTGTATACTCCATGACACCTGATCCCATATCTCATATTTTGATTGTCTTTGTTAGGTCCGCTCTTATTTTGAAATGTTAAACGGACTTTTGAGCTCGAATACACTTCATTAATTCCGCATAATATTATCAAAAATTTAAATTAAAAAAAAATGCACTTTCATTTTTACACTCTTACATATTCTGAATATAACAGAATTTCTATAACATAGCAACTGATTATTTTTCATCTCGTTTATAGGATAACAATACATAATTCTATATATATACTGTTGAAATAAGAATAGTATATCGAAAATGTTATTAAAAGTTATTAATTAGATATATAATTAAGCAATATGGGGATTTTGTTGCAATATTTTGTAAATTCAATTTTTTACAGGGGCAAAATCTAAATCTAAATCTGTTTTGATTTTTATGAATGCAATACAAGGAGAAAACAAACATTAGAATGAGTATGAAATGACATTTCGCAAATACAGTACCGTATACACTTTTAATTCCAACAAGAAAGTATTATACTGGGAAAACAAACGAAATTAGGATCTTTTTATATGTCTAAATCAATTTATAACACTATGCATTTAAACAAGCTATTAATGAAAGTGTTGTTGCTCAATTCAGGAATCTTTGTAAAGTAATGTGTAATGAGATCAACGTTCTAAACAATCTGCTCTATGGAGAGGGCTTATATAGGCTATGCCTGCTGTTCAATCCATTTATGTATTTTACATAATAAAATATGTTCAAATCAAAAATCTAAATAATCAATGATGAATGAAACTTAAGGAGGTCAGTTCAGCTTATCATTCGTATCTTAAAGATTGTAATTCATGCTAGTCATGCAAATTATCAACATATCAAGCAAAATCTTTCAACAGTTTTTAAACTGTTCGTGTTTGAAGTCCGTGTCAGGTTTGAAAGCATAAACTATATATCTTATTCCCATTCGGTCAGGTCGCCCGCGTGGCGCAGTGGTTAGAGCGTCTGCTCTAGAGTCGCGATGAAAGGAGTCAATCCTTACGTCGCAGGTTCGAATCCCACTGCAGGACGTGGAGACCGGTCCTTCGGTTGAGACCGTATAAACCGAGGCCTCGTGTCGCAGTAGGTGCTGGCACGATAAAGATCCCTCACTGCTCAAATGCCCTGAGTGTCGAGCATAGGACAAAATTGTAGCCCTCCACCGGCAAGTGGTGGCGTCTCAATATGAGTGAAAAATTCTCGAGAGGGACGTTAAACAATATACAACCAACCCATTCGGTCAGTGCATGAAGTTTGAGAAAACTACTCGTTCATTAATAGAAATATATATGTCTTTTTGATCGGTCTAGATTATGTCCGAAAATGGCATGCCCTAGCCAGTTTGTATGACCTTGACATACAATTCTGGAAGAAAAAAATACTTAAAAGGCATTCATTTTCAAATTATTCCTGCTGCATCTCCTTTTAATATCTCGAGTTATTTTCTTTTTTACAATTTCTTCTGTTAATAGAAAACGATTTAGGCTAAACTCATTTCAAAAATGTTATGTCAACTGTTTTTATTTTATATTAATGTGTATTTGTATGTTGAAATACCGTACCCAGAAATCTTTTTTAAATAATTGTTGGGGATCGTTTAAGCTTTAATTTTTAGGCCCTGCTCCAATTTTGTATTGTTTTACGGACTTCTGATTTTAAATGCTGTTCTTTATCACCGTGTGTTTCATTCAAGTTAGGCCTAATATCATTTCTTTAGAGGCATTGCTAGTTCTTTTTTTTTATACAAAGTAAAAACTTAATCCAGTTATTTCGTATTTCATTTTATTTTTTTCCTGTTCATCCATTTGAACTTTAAAGAATTAGAGTTCTTGTAGTGTAAATAAATATATGGCTTTTGTACAATTAATTTTCAAAATATCGGAAGAAAATAGTGATTAGAAATACAAACCATTAAATAAATCAGACCAAATAAAAATGAAAGAAATCGATATTTACGTACATGGACATTGTTTTAGATACACGAAACACTAACACAAAATTTTTCCTCTGACTTGGTTGAATGTAAGTTGAAAGAATTAACAAATTTTATTTGAAATTTTCTGTGATTAACAATGTTAAGTCATAAAGAAATTTTATGAAACAGATTTAGTAGGTAATTAAGAGGTAATATTACAATGCAAATAAAGTAATTTTCAAACGATTAAATGAAGTGCAAAAGAATAATATAAGTAGAATTACTTTTTTATTAATCTTTATTAGAAAAAAACAAACATGAACAAATTATTAAAATCAAACATATACAAAATATTTAAATCGATAAGAGGTTAAGTTAATACCTTCTTAGAATGAAAAAATATGATTAAAGAAGTCAGGAAATAAAAATAAGAAAGAGCTAAGTTCACTTTATGCATTAAATGACCCTGTCCTTATATCAATTAATAATCTATTACCCCGTTTCCCATCATATATATCAAAATAAACTAGAGATTTAGTACTTTCATTTCTTACAAAACTATCTTTTTTTAAGAGAGAGTCTGAGTATTGCAACTGGAGAACAGGGTTTGAGAAAATGCTATGTTTTTGAATAATGCAGAGAAGACACGTATTTTAGTACATTCAGCAAAGAATTAAAATATGAGCACAGCCCACTGTCCGAAAATTTAAACATGTTTTACTTCAGAAACAGATCTCCGAAACATCAGTATTCAATATCAAAGTTAGGAAACACGGCGCCATGGATCAGGTGTGAGCATCCCCTGTTGACCGGTCACACCCGCCGTGTGCTTCTTGTCATGATCAGGAAATAACTGAAAAATCCATCGTCAATTCAGTCTATAAATAATGGACTATCAATTAGTCTGAAAAACGTGAGTCAGTATTTGACTCAACGATAAATATTATTTGCTGAAAAGGTCATTGTATCGACCATAGAACTTACGAAATGATGACTTTAAACGAAACTGCTGATATTCTCGTTTCATCAATTTGCTTGTCAATGATTTAGAAATTGTTCATACGTATCAAATCAACTGAGATATATATATAGTATGCAGGTGATGAAGGTATATTGCTGCATAAGAAAGGGAAGGTGATGATAGAAAAGTTAAGGTCATCAAGTTTATCATATAGCTTGGTTCTTAGATTACCATTAACATCTTTTTAAGTTAAATATTCGTAACAAAACAGCTAATTTTTTCGTGTCATTTTTATTTCAAAATATCGTACAAAATAAAAATCAAAATGCATTAGTGTATGACTACATTGCTGATAGATCCTGTATGACATCGATAAAAATTCAAATACTTAAGTTGTACACATCAGCTTTCGATACATTGAATGATACCTGCAGCCAGGTTGGACAGTTCAGCTTTTAACATGTATAAATTGATGCAATTAAAACAATAAACATTACGGCTAATTAAACACTGTAACAAAAAGCAGTTACGTCAAAGACGTTTCTTTAATCTACATGTCCCAATACCAAATCAGATCAAACTGTTATCATTAAGTATCATTGAAAATCTTTCTTTTTTTTCATTTCCAAGATCTTTATTTGAAACAGTTTTCCGTTTTCAACGCACTTTACGCGTTTTCCAATTTTACAGTTTGTTCAAACTTTGTTTCACACTGTTTAAATTTGCTTGTTGGTCTTATTACAAAATAACACGAATACAATAATGAGAAGATTAAACAATCAATTTGTTTAATTTGAAAACACAGCTGACTAGCATACAATATTGTCTAAATTTCATTAATTACGAAACCATTTATTAAAATGTACAATACATTAAAAGAAATTTACAAAGTGTATAGAATCGGTTTAAAATCAATATTTTGATGGAATATTCCATTATATCATAGTCTTTTCTTACTTGATATACTTTTACACCGTAAGATGATACGAAATATTAAATATTCTCTTCTCAAATCATTTTAAACATATGTTCAAAATAATATCTCAGAAGAAAAGGACGAATAAGCGTGTGTACATGTCTTTTGCATGGAATCTTTATTTTTTTCCCTACAGTGAGGATATTTTGTTTGATTGAACCCTTCCGTCTGGTATGGAGCAAAAATTGTTTTATTATATGATTCACTAATAAAATGATAAAAGATAATTTGTTTTGCATTTAATTAAGTCTATCCAAATACAATTAAAGAAGAGAATTAAAATGATAATCAACTGTACAGGTTTTACGTATTTATTAATTTTTTTAAAGTTTTTTTTATCAATTTTAGTTGCCATGAAAAAAAAATTATGTCAGGTTTTTTTTAGGATAGATTTTTAAAGGAAGGATTATTATCAGGGAAAATTGACTGCCAAAAAAGTAAAAAATTGTTGTTCAGTAAAAGTGTCGGAGGGTGTCTCTGCATCCCCTCTTACCACCCTCACCCGAAAATATATATTCGCTTGTTTTGTTCACATGAAAAAAAAATCATAGTAGTTTAAATGGCTTTCCAAAGCAATTTGTATCAATTTGGAATTTCCCGATCTATTTTTAGATCAATGTAGAGGAAATAAATCCTTGTATTGACCTGGAACGTCACGTGCAGGTCAATACTATATATATTTTTAAATATTTGGATATCAGCCAATCAGAGAGGACTTTAATTATTCAATCATTAATAATCCATTATATAACATTTTTGAATAAGTTTTCTCATTTTCACAAATGTAATAAGTTTCCCTATAAACCCTGAAAAATGCTGAGTCAAAGCGAGGGGAAACAGTTATGTCACGCCGGAAACAGTTATGTCACCCCCGCCGGAAACAGTTATGTCATCCTTTCGATCACGTTCACGTGTTTTTACGTTACGCATTTTAGCTCTCGTGATGTTATGACGTCGGTTGCTAAGCAAATTAAACCTTGTGACGTTACCTTAACGTCAAGAAACTTTTGGATTATTTGTTAAAAATTTCAACGATTTAAATAATTTAATTTTTTTTTAGTTTATTTGTCATATAACATATACCACACAATTTGACTTTTGACTATGACCTTGGAGAATATTTGCTCCTGTGAAAAAACTTTAACCTTGCCTTCGGCACTTTAAAACATAACACTAGGGCTTATACTTCACATATGAAATCAATGTGCAAAGCCTGTGATATATTTATATCAAGAACTTTAAACTTTTCTTGACCATATATACTTTTAAAAAATGATACCTTGAAATAACTTTTGAAGGGTAATGTAGTGCTTTCATGGAATCCGCATATTTTATTTTTTTTTCCTATAGTTAGGATATTTTAATTCTTTGATGACCCTTTGACCATGGCCGTTGGAGCTGGATTACTTTTGGAAAACTTTAACCTTGTACATTTTAAAGGATATATCCTAGGACTTTTATATTTCAGATATACATTTTTTGTGAAGACCTTTTGTTTTAGTCAATATTTGATGAAATGTATTTATCTCTTTCAAACGAATAATTGAAATAATTGAAACATGATATTTAAGAGTAGATTTGATATTAGATTTGCATATGGTCGATACAAAGACCTCGTCAGCAAATGCATGCTTCAGATGATGACTGACGTTTTTCATTCTGATTGTCAGTCCATTATTTAGATATTGGACAGACGTGGGTTTTTCCATTATTTCTTGATTATGACAAAGGGCACACAGCGAATGTGACCTTGACCTCGGTTAAAAATATACTTAATGCATTTAAGAAAGTCTAATATTTGGCCATAGGTCATCAGTCTTTAACAAACACATCTTGTTCCTTATATTGAGAAGAGATTTGGCTTTCATATTTGACATTTGCATTAGCTGTGACAATATATTTCCAAGCATGATTTGTGACCCTTTGACTTTGACCTTCACGATTGGTCTTATTTTTTAAAAAAATAACTTCAGTGAAAATTTCTAAATGACATATGATAGGGCGTTCATATTTGAGACAATGTATCGTAAAAAATACATCTCACCTACAAAGACACCGAAAGCGGGGGACCACAATTCTTTGAATTTGCTTGTACTGAATTATATTCTTATTCATTGATGTGTTGTACATGTTTCAGTTCTATTTGTGAGATGTCAATTGCCAACCGTGTCCACAACCCAGTATTTGACAACATATGAGAGTTACGGTCCAGAGCGTGAAACTGATTATTTTGAAACTTATGAATATGATCCCACGGTAACAACTCTAGAGGACTGTAGATCGTTATGTGACAACGACCAGCACTGTAAGGGATTCGGATTCCGGGAAGATGTGCTGGGGGTCAGGTGTGAACTCTCGGAATTTGAACATATGAGACCAGCTGAGAACTGCTCATTTTGTTTTGTCCATTTAAAGAAATGCTCTTCAGGTAACTGTTCATTCCTAATAAAGACAGCATATTCATTAATTTTAGATGGTTCTAGAAGGTAATTGTTTGATAACTATTGGTAAAATCTAAAATGTGCATCTTCCTACATCCATCTAGCTTCATTTTCTCCACAAAATCGTTTATTGTTATATTTTCAGAATGCATTACTTACACAGTATACAGGCATGGTTATATTGGAGAAATGCAATACGCTAACTACGACCCACTCCGATACAGATTATGTCGGGATCGGTGTTCTAATGATCCAGCGTGTAATGGCTTCATTCACAACTCTGTGACAAAGGTCTGTAGATTGGTCGCCTCAAGTGCTTCTATAGAGTATTCCGAGGACAAGAACTTCTCCTTCAGTCGGAAAGAATGCGATTTAGGTATATTCTTTTTATATGATTAAAATTCATCAAAATTCGTATTGCTGCATGACTTACCTTTGATCATTTATTCTCAGATACGAGTTGGTTACTTTGATCGCACTTTTATTTATGCTGATCTTCCACAGTGTATTTTTATTTTCGAAACTTTAGATGAGTTTAATATTTTAATGAAATACCTTTAGGTTGTTCAACATATTCAAACTATGGAATGGAATACATCTTACAAGTAGATACATTCTATGAAATGCATTATTCAAACACTACTGCTATTGAATGTGAAATGAAATGCAACAATGAATCTGAATGTCGAGGATACTCTGTGAGGGAAGATTGGCAAACATGTGGACTATCTTATTCAGCAAGAAAATACAAATGGAATGGTTGTACAACGTGTGCTGCTTATGCAAAGCAGTGCCCAACTGGTATGGCAATGTTTTGTGTCAGTCAATAATTATAGTAGAAAAGGTGTTTTATGGATAGGTCAGATAAAAATAAATGTTATATAAATCTTAATTTGTGCTGATATTTGACAATTCAAATAAAAATTTCTTTCTTTTGATGATTCCATATTTTTATGATAGAAAAGTGTTTTATAAATCGCATACTTCATAAAAATAAGAAAAAAGAATAGTAAATTTTTATTAAGAAAACCACTTCAATTTTTATATTTACCTGTACATTTATATATAATTTGACACTTCAACATTCTTTTTCTATGAATTTCCTTCTTTTTTGTGTTTCCAAATACTTTTTGTCGATTGCAGTCTTATTTTACTACAACCTAATTTATATTTCTCCATTCACAGCAATTGGAGATCTATTTTTTTTTAAAGATATTTACAGTGTGTAAATATTATGAAAATAATCAAATTTTATATTTGAAAAAAACTGAATTTATTATTTGATTTAAGATATTATTGAAAAATTCATGTAAAATATATCTACGTTGTCAAAATTGATATTTATGTTAGATATGCTTATGTATTATCTTTAAGGAAACTATTCCATTCCAAAAACATCCTGCACTGTTTCGACTTATGTCACTTATGAGCAGAACACCGAAGCTTCATCCACCTATAGCATATTTAACTCCACCACCTACGCAGCCTGCCAGACCTTGTGTACTAGTGATCAATTCTGTCAAGGATTCGCTTTTAACTCTATAACAGGAGCGTGTAGTTTATCTGAAAACATGCTTCCCAAACATATTAAGTGTGCGGAGTGTTCGTTTTCCTCAAGGGAGTGTTCGAGTAAGAAAACGCTAAATCATATCGAATGATCTACTTTATTAATAGATAAAATCCTTACTAGAGAGGCTGATTACGATTTATAATCGTTTTGGTTTTACTACAACTTTTCAGTACATGTACATTGCATTTAAGCCATGTTGATACATGATTTAGGCTTAGTTTTAATATCTTTCAGGTACAAGAAATCTTTATTTTATTAATTGTTTACCAACCTTTACCAGTATGGGACCTAACCTGACAGTGGCGTCAGAATTTGCGACATTAAATGGATCAGACTTTACAACGTGCCAGCAGCTCTGTGTGAACGATTCAGGATGTTTGGCTTTTGATTACCAACCAAATAGCCAGCAATGCTACCTGTCAAAATCTAGCACACATGTATCATCTGTCTGTGAAACCTGTAAATATCACTTAAGGAATTGCTTACCAGGTAAATCACGCTATATTAAGGATAAAGCTACAAATCTTTATCCTAAGCGACGAATATCTAAGGTATTTGATCAGCATACCAAGTTTATCAAGACCATGAATGAAAGGGAATAAACAGTATTTAGGAATTTCGTAAACAAAATAAACATCTTTCCCCCACTTATTCCTATTAAAACATTGAAACAATTATAGGTATGTCTTAAATACTCTAAAGGCATTTTTGAATTCTCTACAGATTGTTCTAAACAATATTTAAATATCCAGAGGTGCAAATTTGCTACAATAATTGACAAACAAGTTTTTGAAACAAAAATATTAGCAGTTAAAAGTCATTATTTTGTAAGTTTATTGGTTGATACAATGACCTTTTCAGCAAATACAATTTATCATTGAGTCAAATTCTGACTTCTGACTTACGTTTTTCACAGTGATTGTTAGTCTATTACTGATACAATGAACTGACGACGGATTTTCCGTTATTTCCCGATCAAGACAATGAGCCCATTGGGGGTGTGACTGGTCGGCAGAGGATGTTTCATAAGTCCATGTTTGCTATGCAATTTACCATCTGCATTTCTTAAATACTTTTCTTAAAAATGAAGTCAGAAATGGAAAAACTTTCTCTTTTATATGCTAGTACTACTCTTTATCTGGAAGTTAATAGTTTTGGTTTCTATCTCAGTATTTTAAACACATATCAAATCTTTTATAAGTTAAGAGCATAATATTTTGTTTGAGGGTACACAACAAACCTATTATGTAGTTGTATCTTGACCGGGAAAATGGTTAAATATGTGAATTTCAGCACATATTACATTCATACAACATTGTTTTTACTTTTTTACACGATCTTTTAGGATGTGCACTTGTAACTTTTATTTCATACGAACTCTGGTTACATACTTGCATCCATTAAGGAAGACTTCAAAGGTCAGAACCTTACCTTTCAAGAATGCCAGGAATTATGTGAGAAGGATACTTTTTGTTTTGGGTTTGCATATCATTCAACTTTAGCCCGATGCGTTTTGTCGGAATCAAGTGAACCTGTATGGTACAACTTGGACGTCTCGGTTTCCTTTTCCAAAAAAAGTCTGCTTACCAGGTAAAGTTATGTAGCATTATTTGAATTAATTGTAACTCAATGAAATAATTAGCTTTGAAGAAAACAATTAAAGTCAATACAATTTTATGTAATACAATTCAATTCAAGTAAATTCCATACTCCGTCTTGAAAAAAAAATGAATATTATGGAAAACCATTTTTATCATTTTATTAATCCCCTAGCATTTATAAACATTCCCTCTTTTATTGCACAACAGAATCCACTACTGATATGACAATTGTCCAGACAACTGCCGAATACGAAACAACTGGGGAAAAAGAAACAACCGAAAATCAACTAATGACAGGAACAACTATATCACAACAAATATCAGAAACAACAACACTTCATCAAACAACAATAAAAGAAACCGTTATTACAAGCACATCATCTGAAACAAAAGCACATCATCAAACAACAATAAAAGAAACCGTTATTACAAGCACTTTATCTGAAATAATAGAATCTACACTACTAAGTCAAAAACGTACTGACATTCCCATTTTTTACTGACAAACTTAGAAAATTACTGACAATGTACTGTAGTTACTGTAAAACTTAGACAATTACTGACCTTTTTACTGCCGGTGCTGATAAACTTAGATAAGTGCTGACAATCTTAGTCGGTGCTAAAAACTTAGACAATTACTGACCCATTTACTGTCCCTGCTGAAAAACTTAGACAAATGCTGACATTTACTGATAATTACTGTCCCTATTGTTCTCGCTCTCGGGGAGGCTGCAGTGGTGTGGAATTGATTTTTTTTTTTAACATAGATTATTATTTCATTTATTTGTTTTTTAATATAATTTTTTATTATGTCCAGATGATATCTTTGAATAAAAAAACTTCTTTGATCGATTTATAGAAAATTTATTTAAAAAAAAAATATTTTCAAGAGAAGGGATAAAATTTCAAAACCTCCAAAAAGATAAGCAATTAAAAAAAATAAATATCTTTCTTTAGTAGTGAGATATGGAATTTTACAGAGGTCATTTCTTTTTTTATAATAAAACAATGTTATTACATGACATGCCTTTTATAATATTTTCTTAATTAACATTGACTCCCTAACTTTCTTTAATATTAATTTAAAGAATAAAATTGTTAGGTTAGAAGTGTTTTATTCGATGTTCATTTAATTTATTATACCCCCCGCTTGAAAAGCGGGAGGGTATATAGTAATCGTTAATTCCGTCCGTCCGTCCGTCCGTCTGTACGTCTAGCCGTCTAGCCGTCCGTCTGTCCGTCCGTCTGTTACGCTTTAGGGTACCCATCTCTTATCCGCAACTCCTCTCATACCGCTGAATGAATTTTGATGAAACTTTCACAGAATCTTTATTACATATTGCCATTGTGGACCTCCTATTTTACTTTTTGATCCGACACACAGTTTGGTTTTCCCGGCCACAGGAAAACATGGACTTTTTCACCAGTTATAACCATGTGGGAGGCGGGGGGTATCATTTAGTGAGCTCATCGCTCACAGTACCTCTAGTTCAAATTAGTTTGAATAATTTTAATAAACTCATAGCGCGCGGTGAGGCCTTGGGTGCCCCCTTTTGAGGAAAGGCGTTTGTTATAGTTTTCATATTATGTAAAAATTTTAATTATGTGGAGGCCGCCAATATTTGTTTTTGTGCAGTCAAACATACCCGAATCCAAGCATTTGCAAGAAGAAACCAAAATTAAGACAGACGGGGGATTTAAGGCAGGGGGAGGGGGGCTACGGGCCTGCATTGATCATTGATCCTTTGACATTCAATATATGATTTAGTTACTGTCCGCATTATTCTTTTGAATTTTGTACATCTTTTAGCTGATTTTTAAATCTAGATTTTCTGGATCCCCACTTGAAAGTGTTATTTTCATTGAAATACATGTAAAACTATGACATTTCATATTATCATCTTTTGTCTATGCATACCCCTGAAACAAAACTTTGATAGAAATTAATATCAATGTCTTTTTCAATTAGAGTGTCGGTAGACGTTCACATGGATCTAGTTTCTTTTCAAATTAAAATGGGGGGGGGGCACGTGCGAACTAAATGTAGAACGATGAACATGTATTTATTTATTTTACTAAAGTAGAAAACACAATGAATACTGTCGTGTTTAAGTTTGTACTCATTTTTATCTGTTTAGGTAAAAAAGAAATTAATAAATTTAATTAACCTTATAAATCGACGTTTCATAGCTTTGTTCGGTATCGAAACCAGTATCATGATTTAACCATGTTAACAGTAACACTGTGCTTTTTATTCGTCCAAAATTATTCAAGTCGTTTAGCTGGTATCCAGCCGAATTACATAATCATTCAACTTACAATCGGAAACTCTGTGAAGCACCTGTGTGTAGAAGAAATCGTCTGAGGCGATCCGAGTGTGTATGGTAGCGGGTAAAGAAGACAATAGGTGTCACTGCAGCATTATACAGAAGAACACTCGCCGGTTTTCACTGGTAGTTAGTTACGCAACGTTACGGCGACAGGTAGACTCTTCTTCAAGACAGTTTGAATTTGAAAAATTCAACACCAACACAAACGTTATATAAATACGCAATCTATAATCCTTCAGCCTCTTCTTAGATTAAATAAATATTTTTTTTAATATACCGACGTAAGATAAAATTAATGATTAATGAAAAAGAAGATTGATGTAAAAACCAACCGGGGAAAGCACAGTTTAAAGATTTAAGCAAAAATAAATGTATGAGAAGGGGTACATTACATCCAAAGTTTTGTAAAATTATTGGTTTCTTATATTTTTTGTTCAGTCGTGTTGGTGTACATGTATGTGTGGGACAGTGGAGTGAGGAATTTGTTTGATTATCAAATCAAATAAAAAATAGTTCATAGTATATTTCCGTAACTTTTTATCAGTAATTAAGAATAATTAAAAATCAATCACAATTTATATGCAGCAGTATAATGACAGTAAAATAAAATATCAGCCGGAGTTTAGCTATATTTTAAACTTTGCCTGGGTCGATATTGATTTTTTGGAATGAGAGAGAGAGATGAATGGTAACTCGTCACGGAAGATAGTGGGCACCTACAGTTAGCAAATAATCTTAATCTTATGAAAAGGAAAGATGTTGAGTTAACCTGAATCAAATAAATAATGATTACAGGTATAAATTGATCAAATGGACAAAGAAATTTGCATCATTCAAAAAACTTACACATTTTTATAAATCATATTGAAGTACGGGTATACTAGATTTTTTTTTTCATGTAACGTGTGTGCAGGGGGGGGGGGGGGGCTGATACAGGTATTCTAGAGGGTTCGGAATAAATATTTGTGACGGACACTAATGACTTTCAATTTTCACTACTTCGTAAATTTTTTACTAGACAAGTCTGCCTTCTGCTTTATTATTATGTTAACATCATATAACACCCCCTACGCCCACCTACTTTTATGAGATAAAATTTAATTTCAGCACATAAAATTGAATTAATTCCAATTCACCGATAGCTACAGGGAAAAAATGGAAGGTATGAAACATGTAATATTTTTGTTAAAATTGAATTATGAGTAAAAAATACTTAAAGATTAAGTTTAAAAAATAGATAGTGATCTAACCCACTCGGCATGCGCGGATCTAGAGGGGGGGTCGGGGGGGGGGGGGGTCAGGACCCCCCTGGAATTGACCAGGTTAGAAAATGTATATACTAAAACAAGAAAAAAATTACCATGGACCCCCCCCCCCCCCCCTGGAAAACGCTGACCCCTCTGGTAAACGCGAATATGTGTGGAATGGGTATGTAAAGTGAAAGATTTGAGACAATGGAAGTCACCACTGAAAGATTTGAGGCAATAGAAGTCACCACTACCCCCCCCCCCCCCCCACGAAATAGGTTTTTGAGGTTTGGGCGAGTTTATTTTTTTATTTTTTTTTTGGCTTGTGTCAAGAAATTATTTCTGGGATTGGATTATTTTTGACTGGGGTGGACCCCCCCCCCCCCCCCTGGGAAAAAATTCTGGATCCGCGCCTGCTCGGCAATGTAAATAAACGGAGCATTTGTCAAGTATTTAAGTACCTTAAAGTGTCAATACTGTTTGTATCTTTAAGAGAGAGAGAGAGATGGAGGGAGAGAGAGAAGAAAAATATTTGAGAATGGTGATATTGCTAATATTATTCTTACCGCTGACCTAGTAAATAAAAATATTTTCCGTAAGATTACTATAATTGCTAGTACATGAATTTTTATAACTACATTGTAGTCTAATAATTATTTATTAGTCTCGGATTTACAGACATTGGGTACTTATAAACCCTGCGTAATCGATCAACCAACCATTCATTTAGATATAATGTTTTAAGTGACAAAATAAACAAGGCATAGTACAAGTTTATATATGGAACACTGTACTGTTCAATAGGGGAACTCCCGTATGAGCAAATGAAACCGGAAATCGTAAACAGGGGTATATAATTATATGACTTGTACAGATGTCCGAGAGCATTAGAAAACTGAATTACCTATCAGTAATTATTCAATATTTAGAAGTTTTCCTTTTTCAACAAGAAACATCTGTCCTGTTTGTGAAAAGAAAATTGATACAACTTTCCGATCGTGAAAACGGGGGGTGGGGGGGGGGGGTACTTTACATTAAGGTCAGATATCTGTCTGCAAAGAAATAAATAGATAAAAACTAACTTGATGATTAATTAATTTTAATTCTTTAATTGAACAGGGATAGATATATTCAACACATAAATTTAAACTTGCATTTACTTATAGTTAATTTCAAATCATATTCTGAATTATTTTACAGATATCAATAATATTTAGATTTAAAAAAATGATAACTGCCCGGGATTTATTTTTCATCAAAAATTAAAATAAGACTGTTTTTAAATGCAAAGTATAACACACAGTCATTTTTACACTAGTGCAGCCTCCCCGAGAGCGAGAACAATAGGGACAGTAATTATCAGTAAATGTCAGCACTTGTCTAAGTTTTTCAGCAGGGACAGTAAACGGGTCAGTAATTGTCTAAGTTTTTCAGCACCGACTAAGATTGTCAGCATTTTTCTAAGTTTATCAGCACCGGCAGTAAAAAGGTCAGTAATTGTCTAAGTTTTACAGTAACGACAGCACATTGTCAGTAATTTTCTAAGTTTGTCAGTAAAAAATGGGAATGTCAGTACGTTTCTGACTTAGTAGTGCTACGGAAGTACAAGTTACAACTACAAATCTAAATACAACTTTACAAATATCGGCCACAACCGAAACACAACAACCGATCGTAATGGTTACCATAGGGAATATGATAATCAGCAATGGTTCGGCAAAGTGTGTCTGTTTTTGCAAAGCATCAAATCAAACTCTTGAAGAATCAATTCAACGGAGAAAAAATGAATTATCCATAAATCCTGACGTTCTTTCGTCGACGACACGGAAGCTGACAAGTGCATCAGACTTCCGGCCGAGCTCTCAGGCTGTTGGTTCTTTTGGAATCATGATAATTGTAGGTGTTGTGGCAGCGATAGTAATACCAGATATTCAATGTGCAGTCTCGTATATTTTTAATACATACTACGCAAAGAATGACATATAATTTTATTTGATAGGATAGAACATCTATTACTCTTGTCGTGTCTAAATTTGCAATAATTTTCAATGACAGACAAGTTTTGCTATTAAAAATACAATCATGTATTATGTCTTCTCCTCGTTTTATATTTTTTGAGTAAAATTGGAAATAGAGTTAGTCTTTAACAAGATATTCTAGTTGGTTAATAGTATATCGAACGCCACTATACAATTTCAAATATACTGTACTTATCTCATATTTCACAGAAACGAAATCTTTATCGCCTTTTAAAATGGTTGAGTTTATATATTTGTTATGATTCTTTTCTCCTTAATATTACTTAGTTTCTTCCAAATTTCAAGGGATTGACAATGTGTAGCAAAATATCTGTGTTTTTTGTATACATGGAAATCCTTTTTAAAGATTTAGTGAAATTAAATGTGCATGCACACCGATTTGAAATTCATATTCTCTCTTATATATTTTAATAGCATTTCATACAAAAATATTTTAAAAATCTTATTTCATCTTACTGTTATTAAAACTTCAACATTTTAGACGGGTTTGATTGGCACATCCTTGTACTTTCACAAATTCTAATTTTATCCTAATACTTAGGAAAAGTGCCATTCATGTTGTGTATAAATAAAAAATATTGAAACTATAATCCAGAAAATTCAGAGTAGAAATGTTCGAAAGCAAAGCATACACACAGTCTGATAAAACTCGATTGTAACCCCACTCCAGCAAATCGGGAAAATATTATGTTTATCGCTCGAGTTTCTTCGGTCATATCATTTGACTGAGCACGCGGTTGGCATATGCATAATTCTTCTGTTAATAGATGCGTTTATTAACATGATTACAGTTAACTTTTCTGTGAGCAAGTCTCAATACTGTATTGATTTGATTAAAACTCAAGAAGAAAAGATTAAATAAGTCCTTAACAGATGTGTTTACGGCGGATCTCTTATCTGTGGCGATAGAAGAATAAATATCTTATTTAGAGTGAAAACAGAGGATATTCTTATTTTCAAATGGGGCTCTGCAAGAACGATAGTTTCTGTTTTTTAATTTAAAATGTTAAACAAGATGTGGAGTCTGAAAAACAAATCTCATATGTAATTACCTGTATAACATTCAGAAAGTTGGTACATTTTAAGGGCCTATGTCAATATTGTTGAGCAGTTAGAAAAAGTTGTCAGTGAGGCCTATAAGATTTCCTTCAGGAACCTAACAGAAATAGCAATTATTGCGGTACTGGTTTTTAGGTCCACGCATTGTATGGAGTATTGTTTTGGACATAAAAACACATCATGGAAATGTATGTCATAAACTGTCAAACATCTTCATGTGATGTTTTTAAGTCTAATTTTAAAAATAGACATGTTGAATATTCAATAATCAAAATATTTATTTTTCATCTGACTGTGTGAAATTGATTCAATGTGTTACAATATTTTCTGTCTCGATCAATTTTGACGTAAGATATGAAAATGATATATGGCCAAAGCAAATGTTTTAGGTTTTGTTTTGTAACATGTACATGTATATGTATGTGTTTATTCCTTTCTTTCTTACTCTTGCCAAAATTTAGCTTATATTTCAAGATAGTGACCATGCATTTTATATTTATCGGTGGTAAAGTAGAGAAATTCATTCGAGTGGTATCTACGTAGAAAACTTCCTTTATGGGTGGTAACGTAGAGAAATTTCCTCAAGTGTATCTACGTAGAAAACTTTCCTTATGGGTGGTAACGTAGAGAAATTTCGTCGAGTGGTATCTAAGTAAACAAACTTTCTTAATGGGTGGTAACGTAGAGAAATTTCATCAAATGGAATCTACGTTGAAAACTACCATTATGGGGTTGTAATTTAGAGAAATTTCATCGAGTGGTATCTACGTAGAAAACTTCCTTTATCGGTGGTAACATAGAGAAGGTTCCTCAAAGGGTATTTACGTAGAAAAATTGGTGGTGTCTACATTAAGGAGGGTAAATTTCGTGGTATCTAAGTAGAGAAGGGCCATCTCTTTTATGGTTTATATAAAAAAAACACAACACTGTCTTTATAACAGCAATGATCACAAACTAAACTTTCAGCTATGTGTTTTTAGAAAAATAACATTACGTTTCATTTGGAAGTATCATCGAGAAAACCACAACAAAATGATTCCTTTTTATCAAAAATAAAACTCAATAAAACCAATAATATCTACCAGTACCCGGTACATAAATATAAAATGACCTGCTCTACTAGCTTTTCATGCATAAAAAAATGGGGAAAAAAGCAAGTAAAATACTTGTTTTATTTACAAGTATTTTATACTATTTTTACGACTGGTATAACCTGTGTACATAGAGAATATACCAATATAAACTTGCCTTTGTTTTCAAGTTTTATGTCACTTTTGTCAGCTGCAAAGTCTCTAACGTTTATTCTTATATTTTGGTAGCCAAATCTCTTGATATTTCAGTTCGATGTCGCGTAAATTTCATGTAAATATCTCGTCAGCATATTCAAATACGATGTTGATAAAGACATCAAGTTCTCATATACATTCCATATATTTTTCAGGTGTCATTTCCGACAAATGATTTAGGAAAAAGTTTTCATGGATTTTTCAAGATCTGTCCTTTGATTAACAAAGGGAAAAGTGTGGAAGAAAATGTAAAATAATGTACATACATATGTCACTGTAAAAGTGAGTTGAATATGGTGAGATTACTGTATACAGGGTTATTTTCGCCCTGTGTTATTTTCATCCTTTTGCACTTGTGAACTATTTTGTCCCGTTTTAAATTCGCCCAGTCATAGTTTTTTTTTTTAAATTATGCTGTGTAATTTGAATTCGCACCGTTTTAAATTCGCCCAATCGGGAAGAGGGCGATAGTGGCGAAAATAAAACGGGGGCGAAAATTTCCCTGTATACAGTATCTTATTTATATCAAACGAAGAAGAACACTCGGATAATTGGAGTTTATGTCAGTTGAGCGCAAAAAATCTTTCAAAAACCATACATTCTTAGACAAATAAGGACAAAAACGAGGTTATATACAGGTTTTTTTTCTTTGAACAAATTTTAGGTTTATTAAGATAATTTTTTACTTATATATTTATTTGTGATATGGTGATTTGTACATTGGAGTTCTCTCTTTGTTTTTATACACTGTTGGTCACTGGTGGTTATTTCCACACCTACTTTTAGTAACAGAACTTTTATCACGCGAAAAGATTCACGTTTTTATTTCATTTTTTTTATTTTTTATAAGTTTTTATTTGAGACTTCTGTTTCATACTTGGATATTTTACTTGAAAAAAAACAATAATGGTAATCTAACAAACCAAACTATATGATAAACGTGATGACTTTAACTTTTACATCGTCAACTTCCCTTACTTATGCAGCAATATACCTTCATCACCAGCATACGGAGTATATATTTCTCAGTTGATTCGATACGCATGAGCATGCTCTACGTATGAACAATTTCTAAAACGAAGTAATTTATTGACAAGCAAGTTTATGAAAAAAGAATATCAGCAGTCTCGTTTAAAGTCATCATTTCGTAAGTTCTATGATCGATACAATGACCTTGTCAGCAAATACAGTTTATCATTGAGTCAAATGCTGACTGACGTTTTTTCATACCAATTGTTAGTCCATTATTTATACACTGAATTGACGACGGATTTTTTTCCGTTATTTCCTGATCATGACAAGGAACACACGGTGGGTGTGACCGGTCGGCAGGGGATGCTCATTCCTCCATGGCACCTGATCCCACCTCTGATGTTTCGGGGGTCCTTGTTTGCTCTGCTCTTATTTTGTGATGTTTTATGGACTTTGGGGTTGAATACTGTTCGTTATCTCCATATCCTTCTTCAAACAAAGGAACATAAATGTAGTTTTCATAGAGCTCAGTTGTTTTATTACCATTAACGTCCTTTTCAAGTAAAATATCCAAATTTGAAACAAATGTGTCAGACTCTGTAGTATCTTTTATCTCAAGCTTAGCAGAATATATCGTATCGACATTAAAATGGAAATTATCATTGTTGATTGACAATACGTCGTCGATATACCTTAATGTAGAGTTGAAGGCCATGGCAAATACATTCAGCTCTCTGTGAATACCTCAGTAGGACTGTTTATAATTGTTCGCAATTAATTTCCTTGTGATTTCCAACTGATTTTGAATGATTGATCTTCAAAATCTACATAATCTACATATTTTCAATCGGAAAATCGATCAAGAATCTTTGAAATATCAACGATGGAGTTCTTGTATGTTCAATAAAATATTTTTTTTTACCAAAACAATTTTCCAAGAGTATTTTACTTATACAAACATTTCTAAAGAAATTAAGGAAATTATGATAATAGTACATATACTTGCTATTATATGCTGTGTATACATTTAAAGAATTTAAAACACCTCTGAGCAAAGACAGATTTCCTGGAATCTGAGCAAAATGCACAGCGTGATTTTTACGTTGTATCTTTTGAGAGAAGATTCTTTCGAATTTGGTGGTGTACGACTACGTAGAAGTAGAATCGGTTCCTTTTGTGGTGTATATAGCTTAAAATTTTCCTTGACTGTCAGTCTAACTGGGAATCGAACTTTCAACGTACTGGTTTAATTGTGAAGAATCACCGGAATGTTTCCATTTTAATAGAAATAAAAGACTTGGCGATTCTGTTGTTATTCCTTTTTGTCACATATATATACAAAATAAACGAAATATAACTCCACGACAACCTGATTTTATGAACATTTTTATATTACATTAAGTTATAGATATTCCATCTTTTATATTTCACGTTTCTCTCCTCTTTTGCTAAAAGTACAATTAGAAATAATTTATGACATTTATGTAAAAAAAAAAGCTGAATACAAAGATACTTTAATTGACATCACTAGTCAATGAGTGCTTCATTATTCAATGCATTTTTAGAAGAAGAAATTAAAATATTTCTTCTCTATACTGCTGTACGTGAATGAAGTTAATATCGGCTTTGACAATGTTAAGAAAACTCATTACTGTTTAGAAGCAAACAATTTTCCCCATCTAATTCAGTTGCATAGCAACATGTTTTTTTTTTTTTTGAGAACACATTTAAATAAATTTACATTTACTCTTAATATCTGCTTCGTCGTATGTTGACATTGATTTATTTAAGGTATCCTACCCATAAGATGACAAAGTTTTCTACCTTAAATATTCATCCTGTAATAAATATTCTGAAAAGCAGCTTAGAGTAGAGAAGGAATCAATCGTCTGCTGTAATGGTACCCCTTGATCTTTCAGCTGCCTTTGATGTCATAGACCACATAATACTTTTCCAACGTTTAGATACATCTTATAGCATTGGTGGAAAATCACTAAAGTGGATAAAATCATACTTTATCAACAGGCAACAACGTGTTATCATTGGATCAGAAAAATCAGACCCCTGTCATCTTCAGTTTGGTGCCCCACAGGAATCCGTTCTAGGACCAAAACTTTATTGTCTTTTTTTCTAGACAAATTGGAGAGATATGTCGTCAACACGGTTTCAAATATCATTGCTATGCCGATGACACCCAGGTGTACATGATGATAAAATCCCTTGAAAACTGGAACAACTATTTTAAACGACTTGAAAATTGCTTGCAGGATATAGGGACCTGGAAGTCGACTAATCTTCTTAAATTAAACCTGGACAAAACCGAATTGATAATCTTTACAACAAAATTCCAATCCAAATATGTGCCAGTCTTACAACTTAAAGTTGGAGAAAGTGTCATTAACAGTGTAACGTCTGTACGTAATCTAGGCATCCACTTTGACAGATTTATCACTATGGAAAAGCAAGTAGCGTCTATCATTAAAACGTGCAATTATCATCTCCGCAACATTGGAAGAATTAGGAGTTTCATCTCAACTGATGCGTGCAAGACTCTCGTGAACTCCTTAGTTACATCTCGACTGGACTACGGGAATAGTATACTATTTGGCATAAACAAGAGTTCTGTGGAAAGGCTACAAAAAATCCAGAACAATGCAGCTCGGTCTAATCCGGTCTAACCTAAAACAAACATCATGATTTATGTCCGTGACCCCTGATGAGGCTTCTTAATAGCCGAAACACTCTACAACTACTTGCATAATTCAAATCAGATATTAATCTGCTCTATGCAAAAAACATATCTACTTAAAGTGTGGTTTGGAGTGTCGGGTCCTAATAAATCTCTTACAAGTTTGGTTGATTGATGTCGCTAATTTTCACACGGGTCCTAATAAATCTCTTACAAGTTTGGTTGATTGATGTCGCTAATTTTCACACATGCAAGAAATACTACAGACCCTGAAATATTACATGCAACACTCAACGACTTCAAGGCTCACTTATCAAAGCGAGGCTACTCTACCTCGGAAATTGATCCTACTATCGAAGAAACGATTAACACAAACCGATCAAAACTCATCATCAAACACAATACAGAACAGCCATTGCGTAACCCTACAGTACTGGTTAATAAATTTAACCCTTGCGTTAAAGGACTGAAAAAACGAATTCTAAAATATTGGAACACCATTCTTAAAAATCCAGAATGCAAAACTTTATTTAATTCTCAACCAATCATTGCTTACAGCAAACATAAGAATATAGGTGACGAGATAATCCGGTCTAACCTAAAACAAACATCATGATTTATGTCCGTGACCCCTGATGAGGCTTCTTAATAGCCGAAACACTCTACAACTACTTGCATAATTCAAATCAGATATTAATCTGCTCTATGCAAAAAACATATCTACTTAAAGTGTGGTTTGGAGTGTCGGGTCCTAATAAATCTCTTACAAGTTTGGTTGATTGATGTCGCTAATTTTCACACTTATTACAAGGAGACGAAAATACGATCACATCACTCCGATTCTCGCTGAATTGCGTTGGCTGCCAGTGGAGTTCCGGCCAAAGTATAAAATCTTCGTATTTACCTACCTTGCTGTGTATGGTTTTGCGCCCGAATATTTACAGGAACTTGTAACTGTCCGTCAAACTAAGCGCACACTAAGATCTGACGGAAGTTTGCAGCTCAGTTTACCAAGGGTGCGCACCGGGACATATGGTGAAAGAAAATTTAGCTATTCTGCTGCGCATTTATGGAACAGTCTCCCGGTGCATATTCGTCAAACCAATTCCATCCAGTGTTTTAAAAGAAAATTGAAAACCCATTTTTATAAATAGCCTTTGATTAATTTTTTAGATTGATCTATCTATTGAATTTTTATTTGTTTTTCTTAACCATTATATTTTTAATTCCTTGTAACTGTGTTTTTATTTTTATTCTATATCAAAACAAGACATTTTCAATATAAGTCATTTTTTTTATTTTTAAATTAATATATGCAATGTTTTATGTACATTCTATGTAAAGCGCCTTAGGGTGATATTTTTTTATTATATAGGGCGCTATAGAAATTTATATTATTATTATTATTTATTATTATTATTATTATTATTATTATTATTATTATTATAAGGATTAACCATGAGAAATTTTCAAAAATATAATAACCCCATTAACTTATTGATGAATGTATTGAGGTATATGGGTACAAGCGATTTTTTTGAATTAAAAAAAATATATACAATGGACATAAAAAAAAATGCTATGGTGGAAATATGTATATATTTATTAAAAATAGAAAAAAAACGATTAAAAAATAATTTTTCGCAAGATTGATTTTTTTTTGAAAAAAAAATTTATTGACTAAAATAAGTGGGATAACTCTTTTAGACGGGGTCAAGGTCAAGGTAAAAAATTTGGACAAGATCCACTCCTACATATTGAGAAAAAATATGAAGAATATACCAAAATATACTATGTATTTAGCCAATATATATTTTTTATGCATTCAGACTCACTGAATCTGAGGCTATTATGGATCGGATACCTTAATTAACTATACTCTCATCTTAACAACATGCATTAATCTCTATAAAATCTTCTTGAAACTATTATCTTTTCATTTATCTAATTTTTGCTGAATGTTCACATTTTTTCTACGATTACCAAAGTTCTTAGGCCATTTATGTACATACAGATATCCAACTGGATTTTAAGGTTCATTTCATGCACCTTTATAGACTAGTACTATATTTGACTTAGGTATGGTACCCTTGACTTCTAACGTGTAATGAATATTGAAAATGAAGTACTAACAAACCTGAAATATTTAAATCAAAGAAAGTGATACCAGATTTTTTTAATCTAGTATGTTATATGACTTCTGTTATCTCACTGTGTGCATTAAACCAACATTACTTCACTTCTTACATGCTTTAACTATTTTCGGTATAGAGCAAAAACTATCACTGGATCTCATACCATTATGAGATTAAATAAAACAATTTCTCTAAAAGAATCAAGTGTGTAATGTCACTTAAATGTACTTTTTTTCTCGTCCTCTAATGCATATAAATAAACCATATCCAACCAGTTTATTACATCACCGTGCGCTGGCTACGCATATGACGACGTCATTTTCATCAAAGTCAATTCCAACAACACTTTGAAAATCATTACCCCAATCGTCTGTTTCTAATGCTTTTTATGATGTATATGGAATTTGGACATTTTATTTGGGTTTTGATTTTGATTTCACTGATTTAAATTTGAGTTAACTGTTTTATATAGTACTAAAGTTATGAAAGCAAATGTAATAGTTATATGCGCAAATTATTCCGAATTTTGTTCGGGTGCCGACATGCCTTATCGGCCTTCATATATATCGTCCTAAAATTATTAATATGAAAGAAATAAATGTTAGAATTTATTCTTATCTATTTATTATAGTCTTACTCTGTATTGTTTTATGGACTTTGAGACTGAATACTGTTCGCTTTCTCCATATCCTTCATGTAAGAATTTACAATTTTAAAGAAAATTGAATATATTATGTCTATGCAAAATTTAGATTGTATTGGTTGCATTTTAAAAAAATTATAAACATTGTCTGCGACTTAATGGGACAACCCTCGTATATATCCAAAACTTTAAAAATTCGTAATTTTCGAACAAGATTGGGCTTCGTTAATTTTTAACTTGGGAAAAGTCGTGAATAAAGTTGAAAAGTCTTAATGCTGTTGAGTTTGGTAAAATCTTGTGATTTCAAATTTTTCAAAATCTGATTAACACCATTTCTTGAATATATTATTTCACATACAGTAAATCATGGAAGGTAATTATTTGGTGGCAATGTGCACTTAAAGCAAAATTTAAACATCCAATACATGATTCGGGAAATAAACAATACTATAAAGAAAAAGAGTATTAATTAGAAACAGGATGTGCTTTTTTTTAAATACACCTCATGGAAGGGATTTAATTAGATACTTGTATGTCATTTTATCCGTCTCCATTAAATATCCTGGTTGGTTAAACCAAGTTTTAATCCGTGTAAAAGTACCAGGTACCGGCATATAATATGTAATATATTTAAAAATTCTAATAGAGATTTATAAAGGCTTATTTAAATCAATTCAGATAACTTTTTTATTGGAAGTATATGGATTACCATAAACGTCTTTTTTAAGTAAATTATCTTAATAGGAAAGGGATGTGTAAGACTCTCTGGTATATTTTAATATAAGCTTAGCTCGCTAGGATATATCCTCTCGAAATAAAAATGGAAATAACCATTTATATTTACATTTGATGATGTCTATCAATTTTCAATGACATGCAGTTGGACACATGATCAGAGCAAACTGCACCAGCAACTTGGAAAGTTTCGACTGTGACGTCACATGACGTCGAAGTAACGTTATATTTCATTTCAAAATCAAAATCTTAATAATGTCTCTATTTCTTTGTAACATGAATGAAAACGTAAAATATGAATATAAGAAATAATATATATTTTTAGACTTTCATTGAGGTATGACATGAAGTCAGTATATGATCAAATATACTATAACTTCCTTCACAATGGATTTCTAAAAATGATCTCATTCCTTAAATAATTCTTAATGGGGCCGGCAGACTTTGGTTTTCATTACGCAATATTTTGCGCGCCATAGTAAATTGAAGCGTACATGTATGTACTGTTTTAAAGCAACTTTTTTTCACTTGATTAATTAAATTAAACAAACGCAAGAAATAACAGATATAAAAATGTAATTACAATTTTATACAACTGATTTTTAACCGATTTTGCAATTGATAGGTAGGTTGACGTAGATAATAAGCCTGCGCTCTTGAAATTAATTAAAACATAGAAATATAGAAATATCTCCAATATTTTTATTATGTTTTCATATAAATCTCTTGAGCCCGTTATATTTTGTAGTACTCTATAAAAACAGGAAAATTCATTATGCTTTTTCACAATTAGTATGAAAAATGTCAGTCAGCATTTGACTCAATGATAAATTGTATTTACTGACAAGGTCATTGTATCGATCGAGATCTCTTGAGCCCGTTATATTTTGTAGTACTCTTAAAAACAGGAAAAATTCATTAATTTTTGCATTTTGAGATGCCCCTTCTGGCAACAAGACGGTAGAATTTTCTGTTTCTTATATATAATGTACAATATAGTATTACCCATCATATATTATAGTTTTAACAAAAAGTCTAATGTAGTATTCATAATTTATTTATATATAGCATATTTATAGTATGCTTTAATGTGCTAAAGAGTGGCACTTTCCCGTAAAATCCTATAGTAAATGTACCTGTATTTTGAGACGGTCCCTTAAGAAAACCTGGACGGTAGATTTTCCACAAACTTGGCATGTAAGCTGAAGTTAGTGTGAGTTACAGATGGTATAAAAATAAAGAGTTTCGCTATTGTAGTTTTCACACAATAAAACCTCAGTCGGCCCCCTTAAATAATACGTCGTCGATAATTCTAATGTGGAGTTAGAGGCAACATCAAGTGTTTTCTTTTAAACAAATCTGATTTGCATAACTTTTTGATTATACTGTTCAACATGCACAGTACTCGTCTAAATTTTCATTTTCATTATTCTTAATATTTTAGTGCGGAGTAAAGAAAGAGGCTTGGTCGGACATTTAGAAGAACCTTTCTTTTTAAGCTTTTTATGGCTTATATAAACAAAGATTATCTGCACTAACTTGCAGAGACATCTGTTATGTCTTTTTCTTGACCATTCGTATCATAGTGTACTGAGTTTGTCCTTAGACTGAGACTACCTTGGAGATAATTTTTTGAGTTTTGTGGACGTGGTATATATGGCGTCATGTGTAAATTAAAAATAGCATATCCTTTATTGACCTTGACCACCTGAATCAGTCTCTGACGTTTAGTATTTCCGCATCCTTTCTAGATTGATTGTATATCTAAGGTGAGTCAACTTTATTTGTGCTGCTTTTTTTTTTGACTTAGTAATTATAAAATAATGTTGATTTGATAATCATAAAATGTACTTTTTATGCACTGTTTCTAAATAGAAGTCAGGTTTGACTTATGGTTCACGTGCCGGATGCGAATGCACTATGTTCAACCCCTTATTTCAATTGTGGTAAAGTGCATGCAAAACACAACACTATTATTATTATTTTCTGACTGTTGTTTGAGAATGACATAATTTTTTTTTCGGTTTCCTGTTTCTTTATTTTTACATTCATGTTACAACACCCCACGAGGTCATGTTGTGCGACATGTACGTCATAATTGTTTCATAAAATACGGTTTAATGCACATACGGTTTCAAAAAATGTGAAATGAATAATGTAGAACAGTCGCCAAGATTTTTGTTAAAATATTTTATTTAAAGCAATATGAGTTGCAACGTTGGGGTCGGAATTTTTTTGTTGCAAAATTGTATATAACTTTTTCAATGACAGAAAAAAACAACCTAAAAAAAGTTCTGGACTATTGTTCACATTTGCGATCGAAGAGCTTTTTATAAGCTTCGATTGAATAAAAATTACATTATTGTCGTCCTGTACAATAATGATTTCTTAGATAAAACTGAAAATGGAATTGTATATAAAAAGTTTTTCTTCTGCTTTATTTTAGTCAAATTGGTCATAAAGTGTTAAGTCACATTCACATTTTTAATAGTAACACATTTTAACAACAATTAAGATTTTCAAAAATGCAACTCAATTTGCCTTAAATTTTCTTTGTTAAATATTTTTGAAACTATTAGCTATTGATATCGGCGTTTGTCGCATGTCGGATTGAAAATTTCGTCGGAGTCTCGATTTCGAATTCCAGCTTGAGTGATTTAGGAATTTCCGTAGAAAAGAAAGTTGTGCATTATTTTGGCAAAGCATGGTATGCCGACTCTATACATCATGTGCAAATAGGTGGTTAATGAATATATAGAGACAAGCTGACAGGAAGCATAATAAGCCTTTTAAAATGTCTGTAACAGTGTGTTGCTGTTTGGTTTGTGGTTTTTAGGTCAATAAAAATATATAATGCTGTTGATTACTTTTCATTTTAACTTCTTTGTTTCACAGTTTCTGCCAAAGAATTTTGTACTCCATCTCAGTATTAAAATTATAGAAGACTAGTACTCTATTCAAATTTTTCTAACAAAGTATTTAAGAAAAAATCCAAGTTTAATATCATATAATTATTAGATAAAACCATTTATATCAATTATTAGTCTGACTTATGTACTGTGATTTGAATTATTAGGATAGAAGTATAACTAGCAGTAAAAAAAATAATTCCATCATAGACATAGGATCTTTGTTTCCATCAAATCATGAAATTCTGAAGTAAAGAGAGTTTGAAAAAGAGGTTAAAATTCAGAATTTATAGAATATGAAAAATTTTGCATGTATTATCTTATTCTAAATCTATAGCAGTAAGTATTATGTAAACAAATTATCTATATGTTTGATGTTTGAAATCTATCAACGGCCACTATTTTTTTGTGACTTAGAAATCTCATAGATATTTCTCGTGTGCGAATAAATATTGGGTTTAGGTACAAATGTACTTAGGTCTTCAATAGTTTCACAGGAAATTACATGAAATCTTGTTCTAAGAGAAAGTTAAGCCCCTAAAGAATTCCTTATATGTTGTAGTGAGCATAAAATAAGGAACATTTACTTGACGTCACGATAAGCTGCAGCACCAACTACTGAAACCCATAATTCTAGCAAGCCATAAATATACATATGTATGGGTTTTATGTACACCTTTGTTAACTTTATTGTCATGTTTTCAATTCGAAAGAGAATAAGTGGAACATTCATGTGTCCACCATCGAGGAGCTGGAGAATGCCGGTGGCGCTGGTGGCGTACGGAGATACGCCAGGAAGAAAGATTTTCTAGCCTAATAACGAGGATGGGTTCAGGGTGAATTTTCATAACAATTTCAACTGGCTAAAATAATAAATTTTAAAATGTCACTTTATAAATATGTTGGATGAGTTTGTTTTTGAAGGCAGAGTCAATATAGAAAAAATATGCTAGGTATATTTGAAGAATGTGATCAGTTTTGAACTTATCTTTAAGTCATTAATTATAACAAAAAAAAACTTTTTCTACACTTCTTCATTTTCATTTATGACTCTAACAAGCAACTTAACACGAATTCACGTCTTCAAAGTGGCTTAGAGAAGGGGTGGTGAGGAAGTCCGAGTTGATCTTTAGTAACTCTACAATGTACATCTAAAAATTCCTCAAATCCCAAGAGATGAGTTTATATTATTTAATTTTACAACTTTCTCCTCCAAATAATCAAAGTGCGACAAGATGCAATATAACAACATTTATTAAATGTGCTCTAACAATTGCTTTTAAAAGCTTAAAATGTGCAAAACTCTTTGATATTGCCTTCATATATGTATTCCACAAGAAATGCATGATAAAGATTATAAACTCTACCAGGTGAACTATCGCAAACACCAAACATTTATTTCAGTATCTTTTGGATTTCGTAGGCAGATTCTCTGTTTTCTCATTTTTGTAGCTATGCGTATTTTGTGGACTTTTTCTTGTCTGAGAGGTTGTTGGTAGGACTATAGGGATTTCTGGCTGTCTCCTTTGATCTGTTGACAAATACCCAGATTCGGTTGTAATATATTATTCATATAAAAATGTCTACAAAAATTAACTGAAATAAAGTCTGTACATCAAAATAATAATTCTGATGATTGTGGCAGTTTGTATGCGAAAGATTGGGTGTTCTTTGAGAGATTGTTGGTAGGAGTGTAAAGCGGCCTGTAGGTTCCCTGTCACTTGTTGACAGATCCCCAGAATTTGCCACTAAATGTTTCTGGATGGCCGTCCATAATCACAATGAACTACGGTCTGTAGATCATCTAGAGCTCTTTGTACCTTCGTTGTGTCTACATGTTTGTAGCACAAGACTTCTAGCATGCTTAACAATATAAAGGATGAAACAATTAATGTATCCAGCCCGTTCTGTGCAGCAGTCTGATGTTCTAGAAACAATTCATTTATGTAATTGAATTTTTTTTCAAGTAAGACATCCCCTCCTACGGTTTGCCTCATCTTTTTAATGTAGAACTGTCCCCCTACAGTCTCTGCAACAGATAACTGTCGTATCTTGACTTTCATTATCTCTATAATTGATAAAGCTTTCATATATCTAAGTGTCTTGTAATAAAACATGGTTGTGTACAGCATGCCAGTGATTCCACGATACTTGGCTGCTAATTTTAACATGTTACAAGAGATTTTGTCAGTTTTATACCTCATTTTGTTTTTATATCTGTAAGTTTCCATGTGTAATATAAAAGCAGTATTTTGTAGGGCATAAGTGGTAAGACTCTGAAGTGTAATAACTTGGTACTTTGTCAGAAGGGGTAAACCTATCATTTGTTCTAATGTATGTATATATCTAAAACAGTTATCAGTTGGTAATCTGCCATAGCTGCATATTTCAACATATAGGTTCACTTCAAACTCAGTCTCAAAAACTCGAGCATGGTCATCTGTAAAAATGGAGAGTTGGGGGTTGAGGAGGACATTTATAATATAAGGCCTAATGGAAGAACTGTGTAGCAGGAATGCTAAACCCTTCTTATACAAACCATCTCATAAATAAATAATGTTGTCTTTCGCCATAAATTTTACCCAGAAACATATTGTTATCTGCAATATATAAGTTTTGACAGACCCCTTCATACACCCATTTGAATATGAGTTTAAAACTGATCCAAAAATGCCCCAGGAGATTTTTTGGACACCAGTGAGGTATTGTATTTTGTTGAATCACCCAGAAAACTGCTGTCTTCATGTGATAGGAACACAGTAATTTATCATCATCACTTACTTCATTGTTAATGATTTCTTTTAAGAATAATTTAAGCATGCCATAAGTTATAAATTGACAGTGGTTCATTGCATACACTAGTTTCTGTTCTGCGATAGAGAAAGAAATTCTCCATTCAGTGTCTGGATGTCTTCCTAGCTTATGTCCTATTGCTACAAAGTGACATCCATATTTCACTATATCATCAATAACATGAGGTTTGGGCCATGAGTGACATCTGTCTATCCATGAGGAGGCAGATGGAGGCCAAAACTCACTACGAAAAGTGTAAGCATTATCAAGTTCTATTATTTCGAATTTTCCACTTGCACAGGGTCCATGCTGAGTCATTTTCAGCGATGTTAATGAACACATGATTCGCCTGAATATTGAACTAGATATATAATGTCTGTTTTTCATTCTAACACAAGATTTCTCTATTTCAATGTTCCCGCCTTGTGAAAGTAAATATAACAAAGTAAATCCTGGTGGACTTTCAGAACAATCACAGAAGAACAGTCCCTGTCGGTTTGTGTTGTAATACTGAGCCTGGGATAGCTTCCAGATCGCAAAGTGATTATTTGACCAGAACATTGTGTCCCTATCTGATTCTTTAAGTCTGAATCCTTCTCGTACACTTCCACTCAACATATCACTTATTTCAAAATTTGGTCCCCTCATTTGATTTCTCACTATATCATTGATGTCCATCACATCTCTCCTCATGGCCACCATTTGTGAAGTCCCCAGTTTATGACAGAGTCCAACAAACACTGACTCTGAAATACGTTGTATGGCTGTCTTACTGGCAATGATCGAAGCAAAAATTATATTTTTGTTTAATATATGTTTCACTTTTGAAGTCAATACTGTGAGAACAGATATATCTGTTTTGACTAAATTTCATATATTTAAATGTTAACATTTATTAACAAAATCAAATCCGATAATTTTTTTTTCGAATGATTACATGTTGAATGGAAGTTATGTAAAAACAACGAAATTAAATTGAAAAGCAGCCTTTTAGGTGACAAATCAACTAACTTTTATCCTCGAGAAAATTTGAGCTTCTAAAATTCATTATTTTTATAGTTTGCCTATAAAAATGTATTATTATTATCAACGATAATTTAATTTATATTTAATACGAAAACAAAACGAATTTATAAACTATACAAGTAAGACTGATTAGTGCAATGTGTTATATACTTTTTACAGGTATATCAAAATATACTGTTTCAGATTAACTTCAAGGTATTATGTCATTAAACTTACTTTTGTGAAGGTCTCAAGGAGTCCATGTTTAGATTTTCACAAACAAATGTTTCCAAATCTAAGGAAATACTAAAACTTTTAGTTACTATAATTATTTGTACAGGGAAGTCCACCACTTTATTGAAATAAATAACATTATCTTTTTCACCCGCCGTAGATAAGGACGAATTCTGAAAATTCAGGGGTTTTTTTTCAGAGTAGGCATTGATAAAAACTATGAGGTCTGGTTAACTGAAAGTTTACTAAGAATAAGGTACGGTCTAAATACAAAGAGGTAAAGCCACGAACCATCATATTTGGCCCTGTGTTTTTCACAAATATCGAGTATCTATTCATGGTCGGCATTATACGTAAATTATTAGAGGACAACATTTTGTTAAATAATGCGCTGTAAGGCACGTGCGATGGTTTGAAGATGCGACAGTTTCATCAAAACGTTCAAAAATGCCGATTTTTCGACAGAATTTCCCAAAATTAAGTGTGACCACAGTAATAATTTCCAAGTCTATTTCATTTTACAGTTCTTGGGAGAAAAAGTTCTAAGAATTATCCACTTTTCTAAAACTTTGATATGATATTAAGTCTCCTCCAAAAATAAAATTTCTTTGTATCATCTGTCCTTAAGTATCATACATTATTTTAATAAAACAATTTATATTGCCGTAAAACATGTGTAATTGCTACCGAACGCGTGTAGTTTAACACATAAAAGAAATCTACTGATAAAATAAATAATTATGTTCTTTTATTAATAAAATATTGTAGATTTTAGAAAAGAAACTCACAACTTATAGAATGAATTAATTACCACTGTTGTGAAAATCTAGTTACATCGAAGGCAAACAGTTACTTAGTATTTCCAAGAAGTTTAACATTTTTCCTATCATATCCGGATTAGATTTCCACATTACTGAAGGAAAAAATAATAAAAATTATGCTACAATATACATGAAATGTGAATTCAAATATAATACTTAAAATACTAACTAATTTTTCGATTTGTGGAAACGTTGTGTGAAAGAGGGAAGGTCTTAATCATACCGAATGGACTTGCAGACGTACAGACAGATGGACGGACAGACGGATATAACGATTACTATATAACTTCCCGCTTTTCAAAAAAAATCCATTTTCATTAGAATAACTGATCCGTCGCAGGAAAACCAAGTTGGCAAATTTCTGTTAAATCAGTATTTACGGTCGGACATTAAGAATGAAAACATGGTCAATTTTCAGTTTTGTAATACGTAAATGATGGTGCAGAGGAAAAATATATATGAAGATTGGGAGAGGGAGATATGCACTAACGCAATCGCCTTAAAAGTTCTTAAAATAGTTGAAAGGTGTACTGAAGACTCCATATTTTTTACAGCATTGAAGAGTAGTCCTCAGATTTAGAAAGAATGTAAACTGAATAGGAAATTAAATGCAACTGAATGAATCTAACTTTCTTGCATAGTTATAGTAAATAACAAAAGCATGACTAGGAAGTTTCTGCAAAATTTTTAAACATTCCATTATCAACGAATAAAAGAGTCTAATTTATTGACAGTTTCTCATTGTGTAATCACTACTGAAAGCCATTTAAAGTGCAGCTTTGCTTACAAAACATTATACAAAAGCTAATAGCAGTAGAAATCCTTTAATATATTTCTTCTCATATGATTTTATTTCTTATCACAGACAGGCTTCATGAAAACACTTAGATAATCGTTACCACTGGGTAAAATGATGTGTATCCTTCAGAAAGTGAGGAACATCAACAATTTAGCTGCGAATTCTACGTTTTTTTCTACGATGCAAAGGGATTAGTTGTTCGACAACAAACCAGAGCTAATTACCATACCTGGACTGTATTACGAACAAACAGTAAAGACTTCTATAGAGAAGTTGTGTTTACCGCCAGGACCTCTCTTCTGGTAAGCTGTAATTTTGTTTCATTCTTAGAAATAGTTTTTGAACTGAGGATTTTACAGAATGAGTGTATGTAGCCAATTGACATACGTAATCAAATAAAAGTATTGCCGTGTTAAAACAATTATTATTTTCGTCCTTATTTTGCCAAACCATTCCTCTTTATTACCTATTAAGCGTAAATTAATTTCATATCCCTTTTAGTCAATGAATAAGATAGGCTTCTTCACAATGGATCCCGCGGCACCTTCTAATATCAGATCAAAAATAAACTCGGTAACGAAAATTGTCTTCAAAGCATGGATACCTTTTTATAATCCTCAAATTCTAGTCCACGTTTATGAGAAACATAAAGAAGTAATGTACCTTAGCGAATAACTTTATTCCAGTGAGTACAATGTAACCCATTAAGCACATTACATAGTGAAACCCAACTAAATATCATTTAGGGGTGCATGTAACAACGCAAATAATATATCACTTCTTCAACTTTAAATATATATCTCTAGAGTATTCTATGCCTCTTTTGGGATTTATTTACTATATTGAAATCTTAAGTGCTGATTTACAGTATCTAACATGATTTCCAAAACTTCACAAGAACCCTTACAAAATGAAAGTGTTAATCCAACTTACATCAATTGCTTATTTTCTCAGGAGAAATTTCTGAAAATTATGTAAATATCTAATATATGAATATTCCAAATAATCAAAATGAATTTAAATCATCACACATATGCTGAATTTCTAATCTTCAGTAGTATCCTTTAAAACAAAGATACACAGCCGGCCCCAGTCAATTTTCTAGCAGTGACAAATTTTACATAACGATTCCCCTATTGCTTATAATTTTGTCTAAAAAGATCATAAAATTATAAATTATATTTTTTCTACATGTATATACGTGTATAAAATATACATCATTAGATTTTGATAAAACCTTTATAACCATATGTCACGGCAGGCGTTGACAGGATTATGATCCCCCACTGTTCGATGGGCATAAGTGCCGAGTACAGTTCTTACTTTGGAGCCTATCAGCGGTATAACTTGACGTCGCTTCATTGGGAAAAGGATGTAAAACAACATTCAATCAATCATCATTAGATTATGTCAATCCAGCACGGTGAGAGTGTAACCGGCATTGATATTCTTTAATTTTTAATCACTCATTTTCAACTGTCAATGGATTCTTTCGTATTACTAGTATCTGATTATAACAAGGAGCCAAGGGCAAATGTGGCCGGATGGTCGTTATATCTATTTTCTTAACTCTAATTTCAAAATACGTCGAATCATTGCTATGATAGATTGACACTAGAATTGCACTTAATTTGTATTATTAAAAAGTATTGCATATGGTTGAATAAAACATTTTGCAAAACGTCAACATTGATAGAGGTTGTAATGAATACAATATTGTTGGTAGCTTTTAATCATTTAATTTCCATAAAAATACTTGATTCTGATTGGATAAAAAAAATTTTTGATACCTGCATCAATAAAATCTAGAGTTCGCTTGCACTAAGCAGCTTGAACTACTTTGGCTGTCTCTAAATTTATTTTTCCCGCTTCCAGATTACTTTATGAAGAAATAATCAAATAGTTTTACTTTAATAGACATTTTCCTGAATTTCGAAACCTGTCCGTTACGTACGATCCTGACTTATTTCCTACGTTTCTGTTTGAATTTTTCCCCATTGCTAAACAAACCAAATGGTTTGCATGACAACAATACAGATATGGGAAAGAATTAAAGAAATCAGCATACTTATGTCAAATGAATGTTTTTGAGATAACTGATATAAACAATAGAACTGTGAAGAAATGTTTTATGTTACTAAAGCTGGGAAATGCCGTTAATGTGTTAATTCTGATGAAACGAATGATCGAGAAAAACGGCACCGCATGAATGAGGACGGAATTCTTTTCATCTTTAACAGTCGGCAACAGACTCTTTCAGATTTTACAGCATTGACAGGTTGCGATACGTATTTATATGTTCGGTTTGAAATTCAGATGAACGGAGCGCAAATGAAATTCAAAATTTCTCTGACCTAGAACTATTAGGATGTTTGAGTAGCTTCCCTTTACATTTACGAACTTACCGCGGAAAATATACCCATTGGGATATAGCAAAATAAAATAACACAACAGGTAAGTTTTTTGTTAACTGTTAATTATTGTTTAAGAAGGTTGCTTATGACAGGACAATATCTGAAAATTAGTTTTTTTTCGCTGGGCTTATAAGTTAGCCATCTTGATTTTCAGCAACGTTCACGTTGTTGTGATATATTCATACGCGCTGTTGATGATGTAAATCTCATAGTAAAGGGAAAGAAAGCTTCAATTTATTATTCAGTAATCATAACTAAACGATAAGAAATGAATGTATTATTTTTTCCTTTGATGGAAGTATCAAAAAAAAAATTGAACGGAAAACGTTTTCATCAGTGCGCTTGATTGATGACGTTTTCCGTCCAAATGTTTTCTTTGATACTTCGATCAAAGGAAAAAATAATACATTCATTTCTTAAAGCCTTTTGAATTTTCATAACAGTTGCGATATGCTATTTTTATTTGAATGGTATATAGTTTGTGTATTGTTATCCTATAATCCGGATTAAAAAATGATCAGTTCTTGTGTTATTTAATTTCTGTTAAATTCAGAATATATAAGAGTGTTAAAATAAAAGAAATTTTTTTTTATTTCAGTTATTAATATATTTGAAGACAATGATCTGCCTTCGAGCTCAAAAGTCCATTTAACATTTCAAAATAAGAGCGGAGCTAACGAGGATCTTCAAAACATGAGATATGGGATCAAGTGCCACGGAGTATATAATGTATAGAACAAAATGATTCAAAGAATAAAAAAACAGTAGCAAAAAACAGAGAGCTTTTAGATATCAAAGTTGGGATCAGAAAATATGGAGGAGTTAGCATCCCCTGCTAACTGGTCACGCCCGATGTAAAAATACAGTAACTGTTGAAATATTCAATAAACCTTAACACAATCTTGCTCGATATATGACATAACATTCTAACGATTTTTTATCAATTAATCACAATAAATGATTTATTTGTTTTTGGCCAGCCCGATTTTTTAATGAGACATGTACTTAAGAAAACATAATGATAAATAACTCAAGTCTATCGTAATAGTTATGGGCAACAGATTAAGACAAAAAATAAATTATCGAATCAGTCTCTCGTTATCAATGCCGTAATAAGATAATCATGACTTTTTTAAAAAATTACTTTGAAAATTGAAAATCCTTTGAGATACCTACTTGCATATTGTTGAAATGGGAATTATGAAGGTGTGCATCTTTCTATCTACCCTTTTGTCATTGTTGGTTGCCGGTATGTAGAATTTTGATATAAAATTTAATTTTACTTTCATACAGTTTGAATATCGAATAATTCTTTTTCTAAAGACATGGTATTTCTTTGAAAAAATTATTAACTTTGTTTCTCAGCTGCTTTTTCAATGAAAATGGAACTCGTGAATACGCTTACCTTGTCATTGGTCATTTGCAAGAATATTTTGTTAAGAAACATCCTGATTGTACACTCAAGTACTCTGAAGTCGAAAACAAAAAGATGCTTGAGTTTTTGATTGACAACATCTATTTTGTTTTTGGAGACCAGGCCAACAAACTAATGGAATTCCCATGGCTACAAATTCTGCCCTGTTATATATATATATATATATATATATATATATATATATATATATATATATATATATATATTTTTTTTTTTTTTTTTTTTGCATTTCTGTCCTACCAATTTCTTTTTCACTCTAGTTCATGATGGGCTTTGTAAAAAAAATTACTAAATTCTAAAAAATTTGAAAAGTTGATCATCTAGGTTGGCCTTAAAAATAATTAATTTTTTTCCATGCCCAATGCCTCTAAAATTACCATATTGCAGTAAAAATATATGTTGATTTAGATGAAATATCAGTTATTTTTCATTATAATATCCATCTACATCTTGAAAATACAAACGAGTCATGTCTCAGTCTT
>NW_026935594.1:0-6564 GCF_032062105.1 Saccostrea cuccullata
ACAGTATGATTTAACTTTGTAAGAGCTTCTCAGTCCTAATGACAAACCTATAGCTTACGTCACACAGCTACATTTTAGCTAGTCACCGACTACGGCAACTTTGCACAATCCGTTTTGATCGATAAATTAATTGGTTCCTGTACCAAAGTGAAGACACATGCGAGTTGGCTTCTCCCCCCATGTACCCCAACTTAATCAATGAACATAAGTTATCAGATATCATATTGATAAAATAGAACAGACTGCCTTTCTTTTGGCAAGACTATTATTACTTTCTAACAGAACATCATTTGTCAATAATACTTGTATAATTCTTTTGTCAATTGACCAATTAATTACAATATTTACATTGTTTATCTATTATCATATTAACAAGTAACGGGAGGTAACTCCTCCAACCATTTCACTACTACGTGAGAGTCGAAGTAGTTTTTACATTTCATGTATCCTTATGTCAGAATGGTTTAATCAAACGCTCAGCTGCCTCCATAAGCCCCTACTCGCGAAATCGCGGAGTTGACAAGAACGTCGCCATCTTGGGCCCGCTTCAGATTTTATAATATTAATATCTAGAGTTAAGACTAACCAATATTCAAACAACTTATATAGTAAGCATCAATAGAAAAGGTCTCTATTAGCGTTTCAAAAAGAAATGAAAAATATTGAAAAACAAAAAAGTTAGAAAATACATTTTTTTTAATTTGCTTGTCGTAACGACCGGAAGTACTGACGACGAACGAGAGGTCGCGTCCTGGATAGTGAATATCATGATCTATAATCCCTAAAAGTTTCACAACGATATCTTTACCGTTCTTGAGATTATCCGAAGACAAAATGTCATTTTAAAATCAGGAAATGTCCCATAACTTGGCACCGGAAGCGAATTTCAAAAAAATCTCCCGGATATATGAAATTCATATTACGACACATCCTTTCTGAAATTTTCACGTCATTCCACCCAGTAGTCTTCGAGAAATCGCGTGCACAAAATTAGAAAGTCAAAAAAATAATAAAAAGAATAATAATAATAATAAGAAGAAGAAGAAGAAACAGTAGAATCACTATAAGGTCTTCCGTGAAGACGGAAGACCTAATAATAAGAAACAATAGAATCACTATAAGGTCTTCCGTGAAGACGGGAAGAACCTTAATAATAATAAGAAACAGTAGAATCACTATAAGGTCTTCCGTGAAGACGGAAGACCTTAATAATAATAAGAAACAGTAGAATCACTATAAGGTCTTCCGTGAAGACGGAAGACCTTAATAAGAAACAGTAGAATCACTATAATGTCTTCCATGAAGACGGAAGACCTTAATAATAAGAAACAGAGTAAAAACAATATGTTCCCCAACTTCGTTCGGGGAACATAATAATAAAAATCAGAGTAAAAACAATATGTTCCCCAACTTCGTTAGGGGAACATAATAATAATAATAATAATAATAATAATAATAATAATAATAATAAAAATATTAAGAAACCGAGTAAAATCAATTTGTTCCCAAACTTCGTTTGGGGAACATAATTAGTTATGCTTGTGATATTATAGGAGTAAAAACAAAAAAAAAATGGAACAACAAAATGAAATGAAACTGTTATGTATAATTTATATTTGTTTGATTTCTTTTCCTTCTATTGAAAATGTGTTCAAATTAATCAGCTATGTACAACTCTTTTAAGGGCATTCAATTCAATATACTATCAACACGATTATGACTTCTAAAATGTTTTTGTTCTCAAAGAAAGAAAGAAATACCGGTATTATTTTTTTTTAATGTAAAGCAAAAATATATCAGGACTCCGCTCTTGTCTTTACATTTGAAACGAAGTGTCATTTTATCCTTTTTAATACATAAAACTTGTTACTCATTATTGTCAAATAAATGGATTTTATAATTTTAATTCACATGCACTGACGACCACATTTTTATAAAGAGGGGGGGGGGGGTGTTAATTAAATTACTAGTACAGTCTTTCATCTTTTGTTGTGACCTTCAATCTAATGTTAGTTTAAGCAAATGCTTAATTTTCAATTCTTTTTAAAATCCTTTGTTAAATGTGTGCTCAGAAATACCCATTAAAAATGCATTAGAATCTTCTTTCCGCCTTTCAACTGTGATTAAGGTCATTTACAACAGCGATCACGGGCTTCGAGAGCATGGCAACTGAAAACCTGTTTTGCTATATGCACATGTTGAGTTCACGGCTTAATGCCACATGAAAATAATGACTACGTTTTATTTTTTTAAATAAAATGGTTCTATAAATATTTTAATGGGTACTGTCTACTGTACTTGTACTGCCTATTGCCCTCGTCCAATAAAAAATGCAAGTGTAGCAGTAAGTGTAACTGTTTATTGCTCCGTGAGAAAATGGTGGAGATGATGACAATAGAAATGGTGATACTGGTTAGATCTAGAACATTACAATGAATCAAATAAGAACAGAGAATACAATAGTTGACATTTCAGGCAAAAAGTAAATAAATATAACCTGACGAATAACTAGAACAAATGACTAGAACTATTACTCCATCTCATAACCTTTGTATAGGCTTAAACTTGCATATCATCAATTGACATGTATTTTGATTAACTTGATCAATCTACGTTTTACAGCATGCCATTAAATTTATGCATTATCTATGTACTTTACACAATCAATGTTTTACAACATGCCCTCAAATTTCCCGCCGCACTATTTCAATGCTATAAATCCCTACATTTCACATTAAATAATAATAAATACTAAGACTAGGAGAAAATTACTGGAATGTTAGAGACATATGTGACTGTGTAATACAATACAAAAATGCCATATATTGAGACATAAAACCTATAAAATGTTATAAATCATGAAAAGTGCAACTCGCACATGTCATCTAAAAATAAATTCCACACACTACGTTATAAACCAAGATGTTTTACAAAATAATGACCAAATGCATATAAAATCTTTAACCGTACAGATTTGATAATGAATATTAAGCATCGCAAACCATAAAACTTACTCCATTGTGCGCCCAAGTTGCAGAGAACGAGGTAAACAGGTATAGTAAGAAGCTGCAAACCGTGTCAACAATAGCAAGAGGAAAATGCGGAATCAATAGAAAAATAAAACCAACACAAGTTGTAAACATTCCGGATTGCTACAAAATGTGACAACACACTCCCCGTCTTATATCTGAAGATATAACAATCTAAACTAAAAACTCCTATATTCACTAAGCATACAAACTAATCATCTAATAACAAAACAAGCTCATTGATAGGTCTAGTATACAACACATTTTTTCCATCGCGATGTATTCGGATAACAGCTTTGCGAACCAACTGATCGTCACTCTTTATGGCTTCTTCCACTACTCTAATTGGCCACTGGTAACGAACGAGGCTTGCATCCTTGACAAGTACGACATCAACGGGTTTTACATTCGGTTTCTTGTCGTGCCACTTTCTCCGTTGTTGCAGTTCATTCAAGTAGGTATCCTTCCACTTCCTCCAAAAGAGATCTGAGAGTACTTGAACGTGTTTCCAGTCTGTTCTATAGACATCCTTGAGTTAGAGTTGTTCTGAGAACGTAAGGGAATCTTCACTTTGTTTCTAAGTGAGGAGAATGTTTGGGCTCAGTATTAACGGTGTCTCTGGGTCAGATGAAATAGTTGAGATTGGTCTGGAATTCATCACAGCAGACACTTCAGACATCAGTGTGGACAGGATTTCATGGGAAAAAGTCTTAGCTTTCTGTTGAACTAGTATTCCATCTAAAATTCTCCGAGTAATGCCGATCATTCTTTCCCACACCCCTCCCATGTGGGAGAAGTGGGGACCATCCACATTGATTGAGTCGATACCAATCTGATCCGTCGCACCCACAAAGTTCGTTCCTCGATCCGATCTATAGATTTTGATTGGCCCTCTAACTGCTGTTACTCGCCTCAAAGCCTTTATGAAACTAGAGCTGCTCATTTCTTCAATTAGCTCGATATGCACTGCACGAGTCGTTAAACAGGTGAAAATGACTGCCCAAGGTTTACTTTGAGCGGCTCCATCTCGTGTCTTGCGGGTTGTGATGTCCCATGGCCCAAAGGTATCCACGCCGACTGCTGTGAAGGGCGGTCCAGGAACCAGACGATCTGTCACAAATCTGACATCTCTTGTTCTAGCATCTTTCCCCTGAGTTTCTGACATAAGACACACTTTCCAATTAGAAATGTAAAGATTCTCTTTGCTCCTATAATCCAGAAACCATTTGAGCGTATCTTTCCTTCTGTAAATTCCCTGCCCTGGTGAAAGGTTTTTTCATGAAAATGTTTCACAAGAAGCATTGCTACGACTCCCTTAGATATGATGACAGGATTCGTAGATGCAAGTCCCAGACTATCTCGAAGGCGATTTAATCGGCCACCAACCCTCAGCAGACCATCTTCGTCTAAGTAAGGTGAGAGTGGACACATTTTGTCTGGACTGTTACTTACATTGACCTTTACATCTGTCTTTCTAGCGATGACAGGTTTCTGGTTTCCAGTCAGTATGAAAAGGTATTTGATTTGGATGCGTGAGTTGTGAATGAGAAATGAGAATGGTGGATATGGTTGTCATCAAAAGGTCTTTCTTTAGGAGGAAAGATGTGAGCTCTGATGCCACACTGTTATCGTTGTTTGGTGTATGACGACAAAACGGATCTCGGTCACAGGGGTCTGATTTGATGTAAGGCGAGTTGGAGGGTCCATAATGTAAAGGATGAACTATAGGATTATGAAAATGCTCAGCCACATATCGTTCAGTACGACTCTTTTCCATTGGTAATCGCACAGGAGGAGGGGGAGAGTTGTCTCGATCTTCTCCAATTGACGAAGCCCTTGCTTCTGCTTCTAATTCAATAGCCTCCTTTTTTAAACTGATAACATTTAATTCTGCCTTCAACTTCTCCTCCTCCGTTTTATGTCTAATTTCTGCCAACTGTTTTTGAATTCCAGCTTCCTCTTCAGCCAACTTTACCTTTGCCTTTATTTTTTTCCAACTTAATTTGAACCTTTGTTTCCCGGGATGCAGAAGAGTCAGCAGTGGTGTTCGCAATAGATTTCGCATCTGCGTTCCTGATTATTTTGATCTGCGTCAAAGCAGATTTGAACATCCTTGCGCAGTTTGATAAAGTTATTTCGAGTAAACACAACTCATTGTCACTCTCATCAGTTCTTGTCCCTTTGAGAAATTCAATGTAATCCGAACACACTCAACATAGTGGTGCGTAATGCCTGTGAAGGTCAGACTTCATAATGTCGACTGTGCTGCCGTCCACTTCATATAGGTTTACCAAAACTTTCTGAACATCATCCCACGCCTTCTCTGTCTTGTTTCTGTAAAAAGAGTTCCTTTCACTATATTGTCCTGATCCCTTTCTGTTAATTTCCTTGTCCGTTCCTCCTTGTCCTCTTCTGTACCCATCTCTGATCTCGCTGTGTTCTGCTAGAATGGAATCTAATTGTACTGCCTATTGCCCTCTTCCAATAAAAAATGCAAGTGAAGCAGTAAGTTTAGCCGTTTATTGCTCCGTGAGAAAATGGTGGAGATGATGACAATAGAAATGGTGATATTGGTTAGATCTGAAACATTACAATGAATCAAATGAGAACAGAGAATACAATAGTTGACATTTCATCCAAAAAGTAAATAAATGTAACCTGACGAATGACTAGAACAAATGACTAGAACTATTACTCTATCTCATAACCTTAGTATAGGCTTAAACTTGCATAATCAATTGACATGTATTCGATTAACTTGATCAATCTACGTTTTACAGCATGCCATTAAATTTCTGCATAATCTATGTACTTAACACAATCAATGTTTTACAACATGCCCTTAATTTTCCCGCACTATTTCAATGCTATAAATCCCTACATTTCACATTAAATAATAATACTAAGACTAGGAGAAAATTACTGGAATATTAGAGACATATGTGACTGTGTAATACAACACCAAAATGCCATATATTGAGACATAAAACCTACAAAATGTTATAAATCATGAAATGTGCAACTCGCACATGTCATCTAAAAATAGATTCCACACACTACGTTATAAACTAGGGATGTCAACGAGTACCAGGTTAACCGGGTACTAGATCGAACATCCGAGTATCGAATATTAAAATTGGTACTCGGTTACTCGGATGTATATTTTTGAATATTTCGTAGCTTTCTTCTTAATCCAATAAACAATCTGTTCTAAAACGTAAAATGCTCATTGTACTTGTACATACAGTAATTAGGGTTTCCCACACCTCTAAATGACCGTTATCGCCATTGGCAGTGTTTATATAGTAACTATTGTGACCAAGTACCTGCTACCTGGCCTTTTCACCTTTGGCTGTCTTCTACCATTATTTTTAATTTGCTTTGTTCAGTTGTTTGTTTTCACTGAATATCGTTTAAGGTCTACTGTGTTCAAATAAATTAGATAATTTTGTCAATTTTCCGAGTAGCCGTAAGTTCTCAGAAAAGAGAAAAAAATTACACGTGCGATTGTTGATATGGTTTTAATTGTTTGATT
>NW_026935595.1:0-6629 GCF_032062105.1 Saccostrea cuccullata
CAGCCGACCTCCTCAGACGTACCAGACGTTAGACTTTTCTTGTGGGTCCGACATTTCTTCATTTCAGGATTAAAACCAAAAAAGACGCACTCCCTTTGACACATTGCGGCGCACTCAGTCAACGATTTAGCATCATGTTCCCCTAAAAGGTCATTGTTTGACTTCTTATCATCAAAGTCAAGTTTTGCTGCATATTTTTGAGAAATAATGGTAGCTTTAGATAAAGCTAAGAAGCCTACAATTAAGGTGATAACCCACTGATTGCTCATTTTTTTTGTTGCGTAAAAATCTGCTGCGTTCTCGTGAATCTGTGAAATTCTGCTAAATGGTCTTTCAACAGCCAGATATATATATCGTACCATAATCAATGTCTGAAAAGCGATTGGCTACCTGTTACGTATTCTATATTTCACTATTGTTTAAGTATCGATTTTATTGAAGTTCATATGAATTGCCATGAATTTTCATCAACGTTTATTTTGAAATTGCAATTTGAAATTTAACAATGAAAGGTGTTCTGTTTTTAATTTAGTTAATGCCTGTTATATTATGATGTTGTACAATGTTTTTGTTAGCTATCTTTTAAATATGTAATTTTGATATATATATATTCCTTCATTAACTCAAACTGAATGAAATTGGAAATCAGCAATTTTCTAGAATTCAAAGTGAAAAATTATCTAACTGTAAGACATTATAAAGAATGAACATTAAATAACATGTCTAGTTTTTATAAGAAAGCACTCATCGCATACAGCGAATTTCAGTCAAAATTTGTGCCAGAGAATCGAGAGGAAATACTTAACCTCTCACTCTTTGGTAATAAACTTATACGATTCCAAGGGAAAAGCCGATATGTGGAATCATTTATTAAAAGTGGTTTATTAAAAATTAAAGACATTTGGAATTATGTTGTTTTCAAATTGAAAATTGTTTTAGATATAACGACACCATTTTTAATAAATTAGTAGACAAAAGATGTTGGATATTTGAATATAGTAAAATAAAATCAGCCATTCCTAAACTGTTTTATCCAATACTGAAAAGAAACAGCTCAGTATCAAATAGCGAAATAAAACTCCCTTATAAATTGAATAATAATTTACTTATAAAAAGAGATACTAATAAAGTGGAAATCTTTGAAGATATCAAGTTAAAGAACATAGAAAAAATATTAAACAAGACAATACTTCCAAAATGTCAAGAAAAATGGGAAAATATTTACCAAAATAACATACAGTAAAACTTAGTTTGGGACAGTATTTCAAAAATGAAAGTTAAAAATTAAATTCAAGAATTCCAATGGAAATGCGTGCATAATATATTGTATACTGAAGATAAATGATGTAAAATCGGACTATCCAATGGTTTATGCGACCTATGTAAAAATCATAAAGAAAATCAACAACATCTCTTTTTCCATTGCACAAAAATTAAAACAACACTTAAATTACTAGAAGATATAAATGAAAATGTGCTGCAAATAAATGGAACTTTACAAATTAACCAACAAACAATAACATTAGGCTACTTGAAGGAACCGCAAACCCAAAGAAACGTTGTTAACATTTTAATATGTATTTGTAAATGGGTCATATGGAAAACAAGAAATAAAATTAAATATGAGAATTTAAAAATAACTGACTTCAGCATTAAAAACGCATTCAAAAATGAAATGAAATCGAATTTTTCACTTTTACAATCACATGATTTGACAAATTTCAAAGAGAAAATTAATCATGTATTTCAAGATTCCTTGTGATTCTAATACTAGTATATGCTCCCGTGATAAACCATTTATACATGTACATGTATTCAAATATTAAATCCACTATAAGACACAATATGTTTTTGCTATGTTATTCTTCATGGTTCTGGAAACTTTATGTTTAAAATATGATTAAAATTATGTATGTGAGGTAAAAATTTTCATGTCTTTGAAAAATTCATTCATTCTGATGTGTTTTTTTATAATCTAATTTTATTATCACAAAACTCTGCATATTGATCCTGTTTTTAAGATGTAAAACATAAAAAAGACCAGTATTTTAAGGTGACCTGGCCCTAAATACTAGTTACAGTGAGATTGATATAGACTTTCTTCTTTTTTTTACACAATCTCCACTGCAACAAGGGTCATGGTTCTATTGATGTTAAACGAATACTTTGTTTTTTATATATATAAATGGTAAAAATTTTCTTTGAGATACTTATGTATATGCATGAAAATGAAGTCAATAATTATATATTAGCAAAATGTGAAAAATTCTGTGATCAAATATATTGGAAATATATTATATAATATTATATTGATCCAGGGAGCTCCTGGCACCCCTGGTGAAGTATTACCAGAGGGCTTCTGCGGAAGTTTTGCCTCACTGTTACCGGGTATGTTGTACATTATTGAATAAATGATTTGAAAAAAAAAACATTTTTATGCCCGCCTGAACAAAGTTTCGGGGGTTTATAGTGTTGGTCGTGTCCGTCCCTCTGTCTGTCTGTCTGTCTGTCTCTCTTTCTCTCTCTTTGTGTGTCTGTCTGTCTGTTTGTCTGTTTGTACGCAAAAACTGTAATACTGCCCATAGCTTTTGATTTAGTGGAGCTATGACTATCATATTTCACATGTGTATTTTTTTGTGACAAGACCTTTCCTAGGGTACCACATAATTTGACATTTTGACCTTGATCTAGGAGTTTGACCCAGTTTTACATAAAAATACAAACTTTTACTGTGGCCATATCACTTGAAAATTGGATACAAGGGTTGTTATAATTTACATATAATTCACATATATATTTTTGTTAAGAGACCTTTCATTGGATACCAAAAACTTTGACCTTGGAGATTTTAGTACTTGTGAAAAAACTTGTATCCTTGTTATAACTTTGTTGTAACCTTGGTCATAACTTTTGAACGGTAAGGCCTAGGGCTTTCATATTTCACCTAATCGATCCTTGTGACAAGAAATTTCATTTGATATTAAAATTTTTAACCCTTTGACCTTGACCTTGGAGTTTAACACATTTTACACAAACAATCTAACTTTAACTATGGCTCAAATTCTTCAATGGTAGCTTCTAGGAATATCATATTTTAAATATCAAGTCTTCGTGACAAGAGCTTTCTATTGAAATCAACAATTTAAACCTTTTGACCTTAGAAATTACGCATTTACAAGAAAACTTTACTTGGCCATAACATTTAAATTGTAAGATTTAGGTCTTTCAAACTTCACTCATGTAGTCATTGTGAGAAGGCTTTTCATTGGATTTCAACACTTTTAACACTTTGAATTTGACCTTGGTTTTTGACCTACTATTTACAAACAAATCGGAGTTTATCCTACCTTTAAAAACGCTTATCTTGGCCGTTACCTTTGAACAGGTTGTGCAAGGGTTTTCTATGTCATATTTGTATTTTTTGAAAAGGCCTTACTTTATGTACCAACATATGTGATCTGCATTTGAGAAACCTTAACCTTCGCTATGTTGCCATACGGGGGCATCAGTGTTTCACAAACACATCTTGATAATGCATGCTGTTGTTTCTTGGAATGATTTAAGACGTAAACCCAATACACCTGGGTATATACGGAAACAATTAATTTATAACATGCTTTCATTTTTATCAAATGCATACCATCACAAAAAAATTTCTCTACAATGCAATTGATTAAAAAAATGATACTTTTTAATCAAGAAATATGTAGATTATATTTTAACACCTTTAATAAAAAGTTATTTAGATTTTTTTTTTGCTTTCTTCAAATCTGATTTTAAACTTTAAATAAAGAACTGCACATTAAATCTGGAAACTATATTTCTGCAGTGTATCAAAATTTTTCATTTCTAATTTCACCCATAAACATTATATTCCTATGTTATTCAAACTGAAATAAATTTTGGGTTAAGTTTGCTTATGCTCATTAGAAAATATTCTATTGTTACACAAACCACGACGCAAAAAAAGAGAATACTTTCCCTTCAAATGTCTACTGAATCTGGATACAGCGGATCAAATTTTATATCATTATTTTTTTAGAGCATTCAGGATGTAAAGCAACAACTCATATTGTATCGCTGGTGTTTCAAATTTGAAGATTATATAATTTTTTTCTTATCCTTTCCTGTAGAAGTTTATCTCAATGGTTCATATGATTTCCTGACAATGTTTTGACATTTGACGACAATGAAAGACTCATTTTTGATAATTGGACACCAGTGACGTATCAGAACTGGAATCTTAACGATGAGGGCGAAGCAGTTGACCCAATCTTTGGCCTCCTTTTGAAATATCATAACGACGGAAGATGGCGCTGAGTGACTGAGAGAAACTACACGTACTGTACAGGAGAAGACGGACTAAAACTCCCCTTTATTTGTGAGGATTCTCCATTTTATTTGGAGCATGAAGAGTGTTCTGTTACGTAATAATTCATTTTATTTTGATTAAAATAAACATTTGCAATCATTATCTTTTGTTATATAATTTCATTAAGCATGGTGTATAAAGTTCTAAATCATTAAATGGAGTATTCTTAAGTTAACGTTGGATCGTATATTCGTCTCCTCGGAAGTCATTTAGATTTATCCTCGGATCGTACACTCCTCTCCTCGGAAGAGATCTAAATTTGGATTGTATATTTGTCTCCTCAGAAGAGATCTAGGTTTTTCCTCATGTTTTGAATAAACTATGAATAGCATGTACACAAAGACAGACAGTGCATTAGGGTGAACTCACCGCGCATCGGACTCATACCTTGCTTCGGACAACTTTAGGCAATAAATTCTCTTTCAACTTAAGAGTTCCGTGTATTTATTTGTTTCTGTCTTAAAGCTGAAGATTTAAATTCTTTAATGATACCGATTGTTATTATTATGTTATGATAAAAATACCCCAAGAATGGCCTTGAAGTTACATCATATTTTACATCATCAAAGGGGAATAACCAGAAAATTATGATGTTGCGATTTTTAGAGTTATCGTTCTTAAAATTCGACTTCAACGGAACGAGTCCAACTTTGTTAAATAAAGTCAAAGATTGGTAATTTTACATATATTCTAAAGAAATCTCACTTCAATGTTCGTATTTTTCTTTTTAGAGCTGGTTTTCACTAGCATGTTCATTTCTCCGTACATCGGACACAAATTAACAATGCATCGGACACTACCATTTTCATACAGAACCCAGCTGATAGCTGTTTCCTAGGAAAAAGAAAATAAAAACTGTATATTTTCAGTCAAAATACAAGTTATCGATAATAAGCATGTCAAAGCATTTCTAAGGCAGAGTGAGGTCTCTTGAATCGTTCTACAATTGTGCAACGATATCGTCAATTAAATTTAAGTTGAGGGTTATTTCTTAGATAAAAGATAAAAAAAATATCCATATCAAGCATTTTAAAGCACTTTGATTAAGTATGATAATTTTCCGGTCAAAATACCGTCTGTTCGATGCATGGTAAACAATGTCCGACCCATGGTGAATTTTGAGTTATTCCAAAAAGTCGATTTTTGAGGATATTTTCTCAATAACAGGCATATAATTGTGTCCCAAATTGAAAATTTATTCACAAACTAAACGTTAGATTCCATTTTGATAATTTGCCGTCGGTAGCGATATCGCTAGACCTTGTTGAAGTACAAGGGTATCCGATGCATGGTGAATTCACCCTATATCGGTGGTGTTTCAAATTTGAAGATGATATAATTTTTTTTCTTGTCCTTTTCTGCGGAAGAGATCTACTGATAGCATGTACACAAAAGCAGACTGTGCATTATATTGTGTCGTTATTTTCCCAAGGAAACTGACTGGGATCTCCTCTCACCATACATACAAACGTTTGAGCACAAAGTGTTGTTTTTAAAATCTCTATCCGTAATCCAAAATATAAGGGGCAAATATATTTTCCTAGGACGGTCGGTCCAGTTGTCTGTTTGTTATTTTTTTTCCTGATTTTTCTGTAAGTGGTGAAATCAATTAGCCCTGACTACAGCCTTTAATTGGTTTGAGCTATGGATTTCATATTTCACAGGTTATTTCTTTATTTTGACGGTCAATTTGGAATTTGGAATTTGAGTCTTGGTCATATGAACTATGGTTTTAATATTTCACCGGTGTATTCAACGTGTAAAAACTTTTCCTAGGGTAAAAGTATTTTTGACTTTGACCTTTATGTCTGACTCACTTTTAAAGAAATATTCAAAATTTTATTCTTAGCCATAGCTACTACACGGTTTAATCAAGTGATATCATACTCCTCACGCTTATATTTTGATAAGACCTTCTCTTGATTACAAACAGTAATGACCTTTGACCTTGATCTTATGGATTTGACCTACTTTTCAAAAACGTTAACTTCGGACGTATTTACTGAATATTTTGTGCTAGGGGTTAACTATTTTACGGGTTCATTTCTTGTGGTAAGAGCTTCTGTTGTATACCAATATTTTCTTTTTATATTTTTATCCTTTTATTTGGACATCAGACTTTGACCACCTTTTGAAAAAAAACTTTGGTGATAACTTTTGAATGGTTGATTTCATGACTTTTATATTTCACCTGTGTATTCTTTCTGAAATTCTTTTGGGCATCATTAATATTGCCTCCTTGACCTTGTCCAGTTTG
>NW_026935596.1:0-6568 GCF_032062105.1 Saccostrea cuccullata
TAATGAAACACTTTTTGGTGCTGTGATCACTTAAGTTTAAAGTTAAAATATTGAAAATATAGGATCTAAACAAAAAACAGTCATCCGATTAAAAGCATGGACATAGAATGTCCTCCTAATTATTTCAGAATGTGCATATAATTCAAAAAACTTAATTATAACCAATGTTGTCCCAACGTAAAACTCGGCAGCTAAACATGACACCATCATTAAGTTGGCAGTATAATAATTGGGCCAGCGTTAGCCGATATAAATATCCCATCTTTGAAACACCTAAACAAAAGAACGCTGTGCAAACATCGGGCCAGTCGGGCCAACATACTACTACCAACTTGATAAGACACTTTCTTCAAGGGTGTGATTACAAACATCGGGCCAACGTTGGGCCATCATACTTCTACCAACTTTAAAAGACACTTTCTTTAAGAGTGTATTACAAACAACGGGCCAACGTTGGGCAAACATACTACTACCAACTTTTAAAAACACTTTCTTTAATGGTGTATTACAACATTGTGCCAACGTTGGGCCAACATCAACATCCCTCCTTCCTTGGGAAGTAAAGTCAGTGGAAGTTGCTAACGTTGGACCAACGCTGGGCCAACATAGGAATTCTGTCATGGTCGAGAAGGTTGGTATGGTGACATTGGTCCATGGCCAACGTTGGCCGAACGTTGTTCCCCCAACGCCAACCATACAACCTTTTGTCAATGTTGGCCCAACATAGTCTTGCTATCTCGGTTATCGTCCTCCAAACGTTTAAACGGTTTTCCGTTAACATTATACATATTATTGCACATGCAAGTTGGTGGAACATTTTTTACGACTTAATCATTAACATACTGTTGTTTTTCTCCTGGCGTTACTTAGACAATTACTATTGAGATGTTTTTAAATGTAATCATTGAATTTATCTTGTACTCCGCTTCCATACACCGGGGTCAATGTGATAACAATCAAAATAAACTGAACAGACCTTACACCAAGGTATAATACTGAAAGTTAAAGATGGGGATAACGGTAGAATTTCATGACGATGGATGTGCCCTTCTCAGAATGAAAAATGGACAAAATCGCTGGAACTTGACGACATTGAATCAGCTCAATAACGCACTGGACGAGGTGGAAAGGCTTGTATTATATTTTTAAAGACTACAGCAACATTTGATATGAAAAAACAAGTTTTTAATAATCAGCATTTTTACGAGATAATCCTTTGACCTATTGAAAATTTAATAAATGGGAGCTCTGGCCACAAAATATAGAAGGTCAGAAAATAGAACGTTTTTGTGTTTTATGGTGCATCAATAACATATATCAGTGCTGATGAGTATATATACTCCCGTCATTTCATGCTCATTAAAATCATATTAATTACAATATGTACAATTGAATAAGAATTCATACATATCTTTCGTTAAATAAATTCATAACGTTGAATTCATATTCATAAGGGAAAATATAAAAAAAACTCATTTTCTCCTTCTCAAATTATAAAGCCCCGAATTGGGACACACGAATTCTTTCCTCCGATTTTTAAATCGAATCTCGAATTACAAACGTTTTCACAGATTAATAAGTCGAGATCTCGAATAAAACGAATTACGATTTTAATCCTGTTCCCAGGCGTTCTGTATTTTTTTTAATTATCAATAAGAATTTTCGGAAATAATTATACAAGACTTTTGTGTAGTACTCAAATATCAATACTAGTTAATGAATTTGAAAAATGTTAATGTAATTTTCTAACTGTAATATGTAATGTGATTCGCTTTACATTCTATTCATTCGTATATATATATATATATATATATATATATATATATATATATATATATATATATATATATATATATATATATATATACTGAAAGGAAAAAGAAATAATTATAAAAATTTGACCACATGACCGAACAACGACAATTGTTCAGATGGAAATCAAGTTACTGTGCATCAAAATAGTACAAATATCAATAAAATTCATAGTTAGGGAAAATGGCAATTTGAAAAATGTTTGTAATGTAATTTTTGCATATGAGGTATGGACTCGTTTTTCAATATTAAGAGACTTTGTAATTTATTGCAAAGGTTGAAGTTCAATGTGTACTGCCTAATTAATGAAAAAGGCAACAACGGTTTACTAAGCAGTCTCTTGTAATTTTCCCCCCTGAAAAAACGTATGGAGTGGATTTCAATCAACCGTCGATGACGTTATGCACAGAGCCATGAAGCGGGTAAATCTCAGTATAATTATTTACACGATTATAATCATTACATTCATACGAAATTTGGAAAACAACGCAATTTGGTTTTTTGAGCCAGTCAACTTACTGTTGTAACTGGCGCATGCGCGCGCCGTTTAAACGTGCTAAATATAGAGAATAAACACTCATAAATTCCATGCAAAGGAGAAATAAGACTCTGACAGATGCAAGGGATGGACGTGTAATTTGTGTATCGTCATTTGAGCTTCAATAACTCAGAATAATTCATTATAACAGAATTTGGTCCATCTGAAATATGATTTTAAAAATTAGAAGGGTATTGAAAAACAAATTTAATTCAAAAAGTTTACCCTGCGTTTCTTTTTCCTCAGTATATATATATATATATATATATATATATATATATATATATATATATATATATATATAAAACGCAGATGAATAATCCGTTTCGTTGAAATGATATGCATTCCCTTCGGAGAGAATTATCATTTACCCGAGATACGTATTGTTTTTTTAAATTATCGGTAATTCGTTATCATTTCATCTGAGAGAATGGATTGTATAAGATCTCGGTTTGCTTTTCATACATTTTTTAAAATCTCCCTAGTCTTTATAGGCGTTTATAAATTTAACGGCTTTTATAAATTATCTGTTCATTTTATTAAAAAACTTTACTTCATGTACTCTTATTTTTATTTACTTTATAATTACAGGAACAATTGCCTCGATATTGGTGACCACAGGCGAGGGCAAATTTTACAGTAATGGCCTTGACCTTGATTGGGTGAACTCTATTGGGAGATCTAGTGATGCTGGGAGGCAGTTCCTCGCCGACCTGCACGATACCCTCTGGAGAATCATGCACTTTCCGATACCCACTGTGGCCGCCATTAACGGTAAGATTAAAAGGTTATAATTGTCCTTGCAGCCTGTTTCCTTTGTACATGTAGATGTATTTTATTTGTTTTTCTCAAATACTGATTCGACGACTTAAAAATGTTTCATAATTATTACAATTAAGGCCCCAAAAATTATTTTGCTAAAAATTAATGAATTGTATAAATAAAAACCGTAGTTTCATTAATATTTTCGTGGATATCAATTTTCGTGGATTTAGTAAAAATCACTGTTTCGAGGATGATTCCTTGGTATTAAACCAATGAACTACTGTACATAGTTATGATGAGGAAGGATGCCTTTTCTAGATTTGTGAATTTCAGGACCTTTGGGTCAGGCGTTTTTGTGTTGAAACGGGGCTCTAATGATTATATAGTGAAAATGCATGAATTCTTTGATTTGTTCCCTTGTTCTGGATATTATGCAATGATCTAAGTACATATTTATGATAAAAAAAATGCCTCTTGCAAAATAGTCAATTGGGTCAGGGGTACTCTGGGGCTGGATGGGGGTGGGGTACATGTATATAGTCTGAAAATAAATTAATGATTTGAAATGTGCTCCTTGGCATTAATCAATCATTGATAATGAAATAAAATTTACGACAAAATTTTGAAATTTGAGGCCCCAGGGCCAATGGTTCTTGTAAGTTGGGGTACACTACTGGTTATAACGTGTAAATGCATTTTCGCTTTGTTATTCTGAGTATTAAGTAACCAAAGTAAGTATGCTCATTGTATGGTTATGATAAGCAACGTTGCCTATTTCAAAATTGTGAATTTTTATTTCCTGGCCTCTGGTTTAAAACACCATCCAAATTCAATCGTTAGATGATACCCAGGTGACCTATGAGGCCATTCGCCTATTGTAGTCGTATTACATCTATTAGAACTGTTCAGTAATGTAAATACATATTTTTGACCCATTGTTTGCATACAATTTACATAAAGACATCCGAGGTATAGGTTATATCACTCGCTTGATGTGTAGGAGGTCTTGGGTTCCAATCCTTGATGATGTTTTTTTTTTTTTATTAATTTTTACTTTTTTATAGTACATGTATTCAGCATGTGAAATGAAAAGACTCATAAAATATTCTAAAATTGATACAGTGCGTAAGAGACTTACTTTCACATGTACAGCGTGTGTTTCTAGACTTGGTGGTAACATCTTGAATCTCCTTGTTTTCAAAAGTTCAACACTTGCTGGATACGACCCAACAATTTTAAAACTTGCAAATTAATGGACAAGCCCTGAGGTACTTCGATATTGCAGGACTTCCGCAATACACATACCCGTCTTCTCATGATGAACAAAAAATATTTGTCAAATAAGCATTTAATTCTGTTTATTAATTATTTGTACAATTTAAGGAGATATGAAGAGGGAGTAATAATTTATAATTCTGCCTATTTGTCATCTTCGCATTTTACGATAATTTATAATGTCATTGTACAGGTGATTATAGTAGTTGGACCGTTAGATTGTTTGCGAATAATGAATTAACACCTGATAATTAATCATGTCTGTGTTATTTTGATGCCACTGATTGGCATATGCACCGCGTAGGAAGTGTTGCGTTTTGTTTTTTAATCACTGTGCAAAATTTATAAACTGCTAAAAATATTTACGAAAATTTACCAGGTAATTGTATTCCTATAATGACAACAAGAAATCTGTGAGCCAACGCTCACTAGTAATACCCCCGCTTTGATGTGAATATACAAAATCATGATAATAAACGTTACGGGTATATGACCGGAAAATTGGATTTTGACATCAGATTCACCATACTGCATGCCTCAATCCAGCATACTGCATGCCTCAACAAAGTATGTACTAAAATTTCATGCATCTATTATGAGTACAGTCGCTGGGAAAACTGTCACGAAAATTTGTTCATTTATGAAACGGACAGATGCACTAACAAACAGGCAGTTGACATCTGATCTGAACAAAAATGAATCCCACTATATAGCATGCCCCATTAAAGAGTGTGCTAAAATGTCAAGCATCTGTGATGAGTAGTAAATGAGAAAACTGTGACAAAAAATTTGTTATGTATGAAACATGTCTGAAATAGATAGATGCACAGACAAACAGGAAGTTGACATCGGATTTAAAGAAGAAAAATCCCGGCATATGGTATGCCTCAGAGAAGATTGTGTTAAAATGTAAAGCATCTGCGATGAGTATTTGCTTTGAAAACTGTGACAAAAAATTATGTGTGAAACATGTATGAACGGACAGACGCACGGGCAAACAGGAATTTGTCATAGATTTGAACCAAAATCATTCCCACCATATGCCATGCCTCAGAGAAGATTGTGTTAAAATTTCAAGAATCTTCGATGAGTAGTTGCTGAAAAAAACTGCAACGAAAATTTGTTACATATGCGACAGACAGGCCCACAAATAAACAGGAAGTTGGCATTAAGATTTGAACAAAAATGAATCCCAACATATGGCATGCCTCAGAGAATATGTCAAAATGTCAAGCATCTGAGATGAGTAGCTGCTGAGAAACTTTGACGAAAATTTGTTACGGACGGACAGACAGCTAGACGGACAGACGGACGGAAAGACTCACAAGGGTCAACCAATTTTATACCCACTCTCCTTCGGAGCGGGGTATAAAAAATACAATTATAAATCCAACCTGTTGGGTTAAGGGGGAAGGGTTCTTGATATATATTAATTACAAGTGCAAGAGGCTTTTTAAAATTTTTTTATCATAACTCAAAATGGAAGAACTAAATCACTGAGAATATTTGACTTCGTGGATGGACTCAAAAAAGAAAATTGGTTATCCGTGAATAATGATGAAACAACAGTTATTTATAAAAATAAATGAAATATGAAGTAGTCAATGTTTTTTGATTTTGTGCAGGGCACTGTTTTGCTGCTGGAGCTTTTCTGGCATTGTGCCATGATTACAGAGTGATGCGGTCTGATCGCGGATGGATTTCTTGGAATGAAACATTGATCAGCCTTCGAATAACAGATTCATCCATTTTACAGTACGTATCATTTAATTTAAAATAACCTGAGCGATCGTCAACCTTTCACCTTTTCAACTCCCAACTCAGAAAACAATATAGCGTGCAAATATTTATCTGAAGAAAATAAAATTGCATCTATCCTTTATTTATATTCACTAGTTAATCAATCGTATATGGAAACAATATTTGTTATATGCTCTTCTCATTATTTTTTTTTCTCAAAGTTCTTTTACCCCGTGGGAATTCAGGTTAGAAAAGGTCCTCAGTACCCCTTTGCTTATCGTACAAAGCGACTAAATGGGGCGGTCCTTCGGATAAGGCAGTATAAACCGAGGCCCCGAGTCATAACAGGTGTGGCACAATAAAGATCCCTCCCTGCTCAAAGGCCGTAAGAGCCGAGCATAGGTCTAAATTTGCAGCCCTTCACCGGCAATGGCATAT